>NC_088410.1:71234398-71319398 GCF_034236695.1 Oncorhynchus nerka
AGCGTAGTGAGAGAGGACCCGTCACTCTGTCTGTTGAGAAGATCCCTAACAGTGACAGGATGATGGCCAAAATGGCGCCACTGCCCGAGGAATATCCTGATGCCCTTTTTACCTCAGAATAAAATAGCTATGTGAGAGAGTGAAGATTGGCCGTCAAGTTATAACCCAGTTGTTGTTAACACCAGCTGCTGTGAACACAAAGAGACATCCAGCAGGTGTGTACACAGGAAGTGTGTAATAAGTAGAAAAAGGGGACTGTAGATATCTGAATGAATGAAAAGGTATAGTATCAGCTGGGGAGAGTACATAGTCTGCTTTCATGTGAAAGGTGTGTGTGGGTTATGACTGAGAGGTAAAAGGTAGATTGATAGAGTTTACATGCAGGACAAACACCCACACCCACACACACGGCCCCACACTCACGCACGCACAGGCGCACACACACGGCCCCACACTCACGCACGCACAGGCGCACACACACGGCCCCACACTCACGCACGCACAGGCGCACACACACGGCCCCACACTCACGCACGCACAGGCGCACACACACGGCCCCACACTCACGCACGCACAGGCGCACACACACGGCTGCAATCTCTGTAAAAAGTTATTATCTCTGCATGCTACACACACACCTGCGCAACCTAGCCTATTACTAACATATCCTAACAGGTGTAGGATATCACCAAAGCCCTAAGTCTTCCCTGACCATGTGACCTGTCCAGAAAGAACTCTTGGCCTTAGTTCTCAGTGTTCTCAGTTAGATGGACTCTTCGGATAGATGAGTGAATGAGGAGACATAGCATCTGCTTGTAAGGCATGCAAAAGATTCACTGATCTATTTGGTCGGAAACATTCC
Source organism: Oncorhynchus nerka (assembly GCF_034236695.1). Taxonomy (NCBI): domain Eukaryota; kingdom Metazoa; phylum Chordata; class Actinopteri; order Salmoniformes; family Salmonidae; genus Oncorhynchus; species Oncorhynchus nerka. Next base: position 71,235,261 of record NC_088410.1, read on the forward strand.
AGCCTTTGTTCAGAGTAAGCTAGACTTAAACCTTGGCATCCCTTTCCAAGGACATACCTTCTATTATAGTTTAAAATCAGATCCAAGAGGTGTATAGATATGCAGTAACAAAGCACCAACCTGTTTGTCTCAATCACTTCATTCCTCCACCACGGCCCAACTATCTCAGGCATGCAGAGTCAATATTTACACTATCACTGATGAGAGGTATGGCTCTGTTGTTATTGGTTGGCCTGAGCGTTTGTGTGTGTATACGTGTGGGTATTTGGTGTGTGTGTGTGTGGAAATCTGGTTGGTATTTGTTGTGTTTGATCAAGTGTGTTTGTGTGAGTGTGTACGTGTGTGTATGTGGGTGACTGTATGAGGTCACTGGTGCAGCCAGGCAGATCTGAACATGGATAACACATGACACATGGTAGATGTATGGTGTGTGTGAAAGGGGCATGTCTGTGTATGACTGTAGCGTGTTTTCACTGAATTGCGGGTAAACGTGTTTCTGCTCTACAGTGTGAAAAACCCTGTTCATGTCTGTGTGTGTGGTGTGTGTGTATGTGTGTGTGGTGTGTGTGTGTATGTGCCTTGTGTGTGAGTGTGTGTGTATGTTTGTGCATTTGCGAGGGGTGGGGTTTGAAGAGGACGCTTTGCGATACCTTAGGGAAGTGTGTGTGTGTGTGTGTGTGTGTGTGTGTGTGTGTGTTTGATGATCTCGCAGGCCCTTAGGAGAGACAGCTGCTTTGATGACTAAAGGAGGCCTTTTCTTTTTTTATATAATATATTTTGTATTCACAGAAAATGGAAGATGAAACATTAAGACATTGTACATTTGTCCCCTTCATGTCCTCCCCTCGACCTCCCTCACCCCCACCCCAGAATGCCTTCAAACACATTTGAAAAGAAAAGGAAAGTCATAGAGTTCCAAATAAAAAAGCTTTCAAAAATATACCACATAATGTTACCTCAATACAAAGCAAACACACGATAGTCTACCAATTTCAGGTGATTAGGTAATCCTATAGGCCTTACAGTGCATTGCAAAAGTATTCATCCCCCTTGGAGTTTTTCCTATTTTGTTGCATTACAACCTGTAATTTAAATGGATTTTTATTTGGATTTCATGTAATGGACATACACAAAATAGTCCGAATTGGTGAAGTGAAATGAAAAAAAAGTCAAATGGAAAAGTGGTTGCGTGCATATGTATTCAACCCCTTTGCTATGAAGCCCCTAAATAAGATCTGGTGCAACCAATTACCTTCAGAAGTCACATAATTAGTTAAATAAAGTCCACCTGTGTGCAATCTAAGTGTCACATGATCTGTTCTGTTCTGAATAGCCCCAGAGTCCACAATATCATTAAGCAAGGGACACCACCAAGCAAGCGGAACCATGAAGACCAAGGAGCTCTCCAAACAGGTCAGGGACAAAGTTGTAGAGAAGTACAGATCAGGGTTGTTTTATAAAACATCTCACGGACCACCATTAAATCCATTATTCATAAATGTAAAGAGTATGGCACCACAACAAACATACCAAGAGAGGGCCACCCACCTAAACTTACGGACCAGGCAATGAGGAAATTAATCAGAGAGGCTACAAAGAGGCCAAAGATAATCCTGAAGGAGCTGCAAAGGCTTGGAATATCTGTCCATAGGACCACTTTAAGCCGTACACTCCATAGAGCTGGGCTTTACGGAAGGGTGGCCTTAAAAAAGTAATTGCTTAAAGAAAACAATAAGCAAACACGTTTGGTGTTCACCAAAAGGCATGTGGGAGACTCCCCAAACATATGGAAGAAGGTACTCTGGTCAGATTAGACAAAAATGTAGCTTTTTGGGAATCAAGGAAAACACTATGTCTGGGGAAAACCCAACACCTCTCATCACCCCGAGAATACCATCCCCACAGTGAAGCATGGTGGTGGCAGCATCATGCTATGGGGATGTTTTTCATTGGCAGGGACTGGGAAACTGGTCAGAATTGAAGAAATGATGGACGACACTAAATACAGGGAAATCCTTGAGGGAAACCTGTTTCAGTCTTCCAGAGATCTGAGACTGGGACAGAGGTTCATCTTCCAACAGGACAATGACCAGAAGCATACTGCTAAAGCAACACTCGAGTGGTTTAAGGGAAAACATTTAAATGTCTTGGAATGGCTTAGTCAAAGCCCAGACCTCAATCCAATTGAGAATCTGTGGTTATGACTTAAAGATTGCTGTACACCAGCGGAACCCACCCAACTTGAAGGAGCTGGAGCAGTTTTGCCTTGAAGAATGGGCAAAAAAAACAGTACCTAAATGTGCCAAGCTTATAGAGACATACCCCAAGAGACCTGCAGCTGTAATTTCTGAGAAAGATGGCTCTACAGAGTACTGAATTTTTTTGGGGGGGGTGAATTTTCAGTTTTCTTGTCATATTTCTTGCTTGTTTCACAAGACAAAATATTTTGCATCTTCAAAGTGGTAGGCATGTTGTGTAAATCAAATGATACAACCCCCCCCCCCAAAACAATAATTTTAATTCCAGGTTGTAAGGCAACAAAATAGAAAAAATGCCAAGGGGGGGGAATACTTTCGCAAGCCACTGTATACAGCAGTAACCTCAAGGGCTGGGGGTAAGCCCAATAATCCTCATCTGGAGCAAGTGTTTAAAGCAGTTCAAATTAGAAAGGAGACTTTTTCTAATTCAGTTTGATCTAGTACAGTTTGGTCTCAAACTGGGAGACTGGAGACTAGTTTGAGATGTCCTAGTTTATGATCAAGTCATCGACATACATACAAAATGGTGCCTGGCGTCAACAGTTGCAGAGTGTTAATGGCATTTCCTCTGGCTGTGTGGTCATTAGACTGTCCTCTCCACTAGGAGCCGTCTCTACGGCCCTGTCAGTCTTACCGTGTGACTCCATCTCTTCATCACATACACTCAGGACCCAGAGATCACACACACACACACACACACACACACACACACACACACACACACACACACACACACACACACACACACACACACACACACACACACACACACACACACACACACACACACACACACACACACACACACACACACACACACACACACACACCTGATACAGTTATGCCTGAGAATAAGAATATATTAATTTAATTAGAGGAGGATAAGAAAGAGAGAAAGCAGGGGAAGAGTAGGACGCAGAAGGAGAGGAATGAGGGAGTGAAGAATCAGAAGATGAAGACAAAAGAAAGGCCACACAGAGGAGGGGAGAGAATCAATCTGTCTTCAAGGAGCTTTAATAATTATACATTCTACAGCCTTCTCCATCTTCGTTAGTCTTTCATTCATTCATAATACTGAAACAAATTACCTTTGCATGGATGAAAATTACACCTAAATGTGGCGTAGCAGTTTGGCATTTGGTGATGAAATATTCCTGGGAGAGTCAGAGAGTTTGATAGAGCACCGTTTTGTTGATGAAGTCGTGTAACATTGTTACCTTTGAAATAACAGTGGTCTCATATCCTACGTGTTCACATTAGTGACAGGGGGAACATCGATGAACGTGGAGAGCATCAATAGACAGGGGAAAGAGAAGAGGGGGATTTGGGCACTGTCTTGTACACACACAAACACACATTCACGCATGCGCACAGAATCGATACAAAAAAAATTGGGAGCTCGAAATTGATTGATTGGTTGAATAAATAACCACAAATAACTGTCAGCGGCACCATTCCATACACTGCAGTCACTCCACACTGCAGTCACTACACACTGCAGTCACTACACACTGCAGTCACTCCACACATAAGGAGAGTATGCATGCTATCTGTCACAAGTGTTTATTATAAAGGTTTCGATATTTAAACACCTTTTTTGATTGAGTTGATAAACCCCTTTCATTGTCCGTCTATTTTCCTCCAATATTGGTTCATTCTCTTGTATCCACTTTGTTCTTCATTGTACGCATCTTGGACTGAATAAAAAACGTTCTCTCTGAATCTGTCTTAAGTCATGAGGTAATGACAGATACACTTCCATCCCAGTCCAAATGCTTCTCTTTATCACACCACTGTACCTGTGTGGAACAAAGCACTTGAACTCTCTCCACACAATAGACCATATTCAAAATAACAGATTCAATAAGACTTGTTCCTGGCTACAATACAATCAGGATACGTCAGAGGCAGAGGGAGAGAGCTGAGCTCTGAACGATAACACAGGAGAGAATGAGCTGGTCTGAATCCCTTTCTTCTCCCTCTCCGTCTGTGTATAGATTATAGATGATATAGAAGCACATAGCTGTGCTCCAATGTCTTTGTCTGAGCCACTCTGTATCTGGTCCTCTTTGAGTCTTAACCAAAGCAAGAGAAACACAACACCTTCCAAGTAAGTTACTGACTGACTCAATCTCCCTTTGTGTGTTTGTGTGTGGCTTGTTAAGATCTATTCCCCTCCAGACTACAGCTGTCCTCTCTGCTCCATTGTGAGGTGAGTGATAGAGCTATAGAGTTATAGTCAGAGTTATATACAGGCGGCAGCTCAGAGAGAAGAGTGTTAGACTCCCCTCCAAGACCCCTGTGGCAATGTATCCATTATCACACACACACAGAGAAACACGCTTGCATGCATACACGAAGCACACCCAGTGAAGGAGTTGTGTTGGTGCAGCAAGGCTTCCAGGACTGTTGATGAAACAAGAGCGGAGGATGTAGAGCTGAAGGTGAGCTGAGACGTTCTTGTGTTGTTTGCTCCTGTTTACATATATTACACAGGCACACTCCTCGGCTGTAAAAGGAACAACCGTGTCAATTATCCCTGAACACATATCTCTCTCTATCTCTCTCTCCGTTTTTAGCTACCCTAATGGGCTTACTCTCTCTCTCTAACCCTCTATCTTTCTCTCTCTCTTCCTCTCTCGGTCTCCATCCTCTCCTGGTGCTCAGCCTCTCTAATGGGCCGTCTCTCAGAATGATGAGAAGCCATATTTTTGGAGTCACCTCAGATCACACAGCAGAGCACACTGTGTCAGGAGAACATGAAGACGGTAGGAATAAACATCTCACAACTACCCAACAGATTATCACACAAGCTGTGTGTGTGTGTGTGTGTGTGTGTGTGTGTGTGTGTGTGTGTGTGTGTGTGTGTGTGTGTGTGTGTGTGTGTGTGTGACAGGTATTATACCAGTGTGTAAGGTATTGTTACTTTCTCAAAAGGAACATGCCACACATAGGGGTTACACACTAATAAACACAGACATGAATACAACCATCCACTTTGCTACAGAGAGTGTGAGAGAGAGAGGGAAGAGAGAGAGAGAGAGGAAGAGAAAGAGATGTATAAACTGTCAACACTGTCACAGAAAATGGCCCTCAAATTAAGCGGAGCGCGCAGTGGTACAAGGGACTCTGGGAAATTGCCTTTTATCACTTCCCAAACAAAGGGCTGTCTGACAGCCTTGAGCCCGATAACACACACACACACACACACACACACACACACACACACACACACACACACACACACACACACACACACACACACACACACACACACACACACACACACACACACACACACACACACATCTGACAGTGTTGCGCTCGATAACTCCGCCAGCTGCTATTTACATTATTATTATTCTATCAAGCCACCTCGCTCTCTGTCTCTCTGTCTCTCTGTCTCTCTCTCTCTGTCTCTCTCTCTCTGTCTCTCTCTCTCTCTCTCTCTCTCTCTTCTCCACTGACTTTTACTATCCCTGGAAGCCGCGTGCTTTCATGTGGTTAACATCATGAAAAGTAACCGCTTCTTATTTCCTCCCTCTCCTCTCCTCTCCTCTCCTCTCCTCTCCTCTCCTCTCCTCTCCTCTCCTCTCCTCTCCTCTCCTCTCCTCTCCTCTCCTCTCCTCTCCTCTCCTCTCCTCTCCTCTCCTCTCCTCTCCTCTCCCTCCTCTTCCTCTCCTCTCCTCTCCTCTCCTCTCTCTATCAAACCACCTCTCTCTCTCTCTCTCTCTCTCTCTCTCTCTCTCTCTCTCTCTCTCTCTCTCCTCTTCTCCCCCAAGGCTTGTGCATCCCCTCTTTAATGGGTCTAAGCGCTGTAAGCTGGCTGTGAGCAAAGGAGACTCTTACACACGGATCCGCTAGGCTTATCTCTGCCTGTTTATCATGGTTATTATTATTAATGTTCTCTCTCTCAGAGAACAGTAGAAGAGAGGAGGGAGAGGAGAGGGGTAGAAGGAGGAGGGGTGGCAGTCGGTTAGAGCTTTCCTGTGATGTGATGCTTGTTAAATAAACTGGCTGTTTACCACCATGACAGACAGATTATTTACAAACACACACCATTACACATGCCTTCCCGCCTGCCGTCTCTAGTTCTCTCTCTTCATCTCTGTCCGGGGACAGAATTTCACCCTTTTCTATTTTCCATAATAGATGGATTGAGGAGGGACAGTTTAGTGTTTGTTTGTAAAATAATGACTAACATTGTTGTGTCTGTCTGACATGGTACTGTGGAGAGTAATCTCATAGGTTTTATATTTGGTTTTATGCTCTTCTTAGGCCGTGTCTAGACTTGACAGTTCATGCAGCTTTAGTATTCTGATCATAGTGTTCTGTTCATGGAATTGTGTTGCGTTCGAGGCCACTTAAGACCAAGGCTGGAGCAAATCGAGTCCGAGTCAAGACCAAGACTGGGAGGGGAGTGATGACCGAGACTGGGAGGGGGAGTGATGACCGAGACTGGGAGGGGGAGTGATGACCGAGACTGGGAGGGGGAGTGATGACCCGAAACTGGGGGAGTGATGACCGAGACTGGGAGGGGGGGAGTGATGACCGAGACTGGGAGGGGGAGTGATGACCGAGACTGGGAGGGGGACAAGACCACGATTGTAATTTTGTTAAATCACCAACATAATAAGAGTTCAAAATGTCCAGTATTTCTGGGTTCATAGTTCAGAACAACATGCATGATGAAAAAAATGCATGCTGAGGGAAAATAGAGCCACTCTACAAACTATTAATAACCCAAAATACAGTGGGGAACAATGGGCCTTCTACGCCTTCAGAGATTTCTAAAATAATTATTATAACAATATAATAATGATAATTATATTATTGTTTTCAATAATGTTCTGATTTAATCTCTTCAGTTTTTGTTGGAAAGGAAATGGTTAACACAGATTTTTCTTTGGTGGTCTCTGTGGAGATAAATCTAACTAGCTAAGTCAGCCATTGGCTAGGCCATCAGAAGCTAGAGCAACATGTTGGAGTGACAATGGAATCAACCAATCACATTTTGACTTAATGAGTGGGACCGTTTTTACAAAAACTTATGGAAACTTCTGCCTTCCTGAAGGGCAACAGGTCACTGCGCAATAGCGAGAAGTATTTTCCCACGGTCTAACTAGCTAGCTTTTGTTGTCGGCTAGTTTGCAGCGGCTGCAGCAGGTTTTATCAAAGAGGATGTTGTTGCTCATTTGTTAGCTTCTCCTTTTCCTCATCAAGGGGGTTGAGCTCCGGTGTCCCCTTCACCCCGCCCGTGGCACAAACACCTTGTCTGTGTAAGGCCATGCGCCTTTTGGCCACCACTTTTATGTTGGACCACGTCTTTTTATTTCTGAGAGGGTCCGACCTTCTGAGCCAGCAGCATTCACAGCATCTGCCACATGCTGCCACTCTAATGCCTTTTTGGCATTTGTAACACCCACACGGTGTAACACCCACACGGTGTAACACCCACACTGTGTAACACCCACACGGTGTAACACCCACACTGATTAACACCCACACTGTGTAACACCCACACGGTGTAACACCCACACTGATTAACACCCACACGGTGTAACACCCACACTGATTAACACCCACACTGTGTAACACCCACACGGTGTAACACCCACACTGATTAACACCCACACGGTGTAACACCCACACGGTGTAACACCCACACTGTGTAACACCCACACTGTTTAACACCCACACGGTGTAACACCCACACTGATTAACACCCACACGGTGTAACACCCACACTGTTTAACACCCACACGGTGTAACACCCACACTGATTAACACCCACACGGTGTAACACCCACACTGATTAACACCCACACTGATTAACACCCACACTGATTAACACCCACACTGTGTAACACCCACACTGTGTAACACCCACACTGTTTAACACCCACACTGTGTAACACCCACACTGATTAACACCCACACTGTTTAACACCCACACTGTTTAACACCCACACGGTGTAACACCCACACTGTTTAACACCCACACGGTGTAACACCCACACTGTTTAACACCCACACTGTTTAACACCCACACTGTTTAACACCCACACGGTGTAACACCCACACTGTTTAACACCCACACTGTTTAACACCCACACTGATTAACACCCACACTGTTTAACACCCACACTGTTTAACACCCACACGGTGTAACACTCACACTGTGTAACACCCAGACTGTTTAACACCCACACTGTGTAACACCCACACTGTTTAACACCCACACGGTGTAACACTCACACTGTGTAACACCCAGACTGTTTAACACCCACACTGTGTAACACCCACACTGATTAACACCCACACTGTTTAACACCCACACTGTTTAACACCCACATGGTGTAACACCCACACTGTTTAACACCCACACGGTGTAACACCCACACTGTTTAACACCCACACTGTTTAACACCCACACTGTTTAACACCCACACGGTGTAACACCCACACTGTGTAACACCCACACTGTGTAACACCCACACTGTGTAACACCCAGACTGTGTAACACCCACACTGTGTAACACCCACACTGTTTAACACCCACACTGTTTAACACCCACACGGTGTAACACCCACACTGTGTAACACCCAGACTGTGTAACACCCACACTGTGTAACACCCACACTGTGTAACACCCACACTGTTTAACACCCACACTGTGTAACACCCACACGGTGTAACACCCACACTGTTTAACACCCACACTGTGTAACACCCACACTGTGTAACACCCACACTGTGTAACACCCACAATGTTTAACACCCACACTGTGTAACACCCACACTGTTTAACACCCACACTGTGTAACACCCACACTGTTTAACACCCACACTGTGTAACACCCACACTGTTTAACACCCACACGGTGTAACACCCACACGGTGTAACACCCACACTGTGTAACACCCAGACTGTGTAACACCCACACTGTGTAACACCCAGACTGTGTAACACCCACACTGTGTAACACCCACACTGTTTAACACCCACACTGTTTAACACCCACACGGTGTAACACCCACACTGTGTAACACCCAGACTGTGTAACACCCACACTGTGTAACACCCACACTGTTTAACACCCACACTGTGTAACACCCACACTGTGTAACACCCACACTGTGTAACACCCACACTGTTTAACACACACACTGTGTAAGACCCACACTGTTTAACACCCACACGGTGTAACACCCACACTGTGTAACACCCAGACTGTGTAACACCCACACTGTGTAACACCCACACTGTTTAACACCCACACGGTGTAACACCCACACGGTGTAACACCCACACTGTGTAACACCCAGACTGTGTAACACCCACACTGTGTAACACCCAGACTGTGTAACACCCACACTGTGTAACACCCACACTGTTTAACACCCACACTGTTTAACACCCACACTGTGTAACACCCACACTGTGTAACACCCAGACTGTGTAACACCCACACTGTGTAACACCCAGACTGTGTAACACCCACACTGTGTAACACCCACACTGTTTAACACCCACACTGTGTAACACCCACACGGTGTAACACCCACACTGTTTAACACCCAGACTGTGTAACACCCACACTGTGTAACACCCACACTGTGTAACACCCAGACTGTGTAACACCCACACTGTGTAACACCCACACTGTTTAACATCCACACTGTGTAACACCCACACGGTGTAACACCCACACTGTTTAACACCCACACTGTGTAACACCCACACTGTGTAACACCCACACTGTGTAACACCCACACTGTTTAACACCCACACTGTGTAACACCCACACTGTGTAACACCCACACGGTGTAACACCCACACTGTTTAACACCCAGACTGTGTAACACCCACACTGTGTAACACCCACACTGTGTAACACCCAGACTGTGTAACACCCACACTGTGTAACACCCACACTGTTTAACACCCACACTGTGTAACACCCACACGGTGTAACACCCACACGGTGTAACACCCACACTGTTTAACACCCACACTGTGTAACACCCACACTGTGTAACACCCACACTGTGTAACACCCACACGGTGTAACACCCACACTGTTTAACACCCACACTGTTTAACACCCACACTGTGTCCACCAAACAATATGTTTTGTCTTGCGTCAACCTCCCCTACAAGAACTTCCATTTCACCTTTCTGTCGGGATATGCTGTCATTGTCGTCAGGCAGTCAGTATTAATTAGGGGCGTTTCACTGACTATTTATAGGCAACTATGGGCGTTAAAAGGGTGGAACAAAACGCTGGCTCACGTGCGCCAAATGTCGAGTTGATTGTGATTTCTAAAGGGAAACCGGCATGGAACGTGCGTGCGCACTGTGTGTCTGTGTTTCGTCCGTAAGCCACCTTTTGATATGAATCCTCCACACGGTTTTATAAATGAGGCCCCTGGTGTTATTATTGCAGTGCGCTTGCTGTTGTTAGCCATCTATTTAAAAATAACTTATGTGAAACATTTTTGTATTTAAGGAAGTGGAACTGGCAGCATTTCAGCAACATTAAATCTAATTCAAATCTGTTTATATACCCCCCCAGGAAGAATATAACACTTTTTAAAAACATTTCTGACAAGTGACCACTTAGATATGGTCATTTTCACATTTTCACAAATTATTTGACTGTTTGGGAATTACGTATACTAAGATATTTGTTGATATTTGAAAATTCTATAACAACATAGAGTGGAAAAGTGAGAGTGGGAAAGCGGCAGTGCTTTTGGACAATTAATAGCCACTGCAGTAAATAAAACCGAATAAAAACATCTGTCTACACACACTGGTGCGCTATAACCAACCGGAGCTACAGTAAACCTTTATACAAACAAGACACTTGCCACTGGGCCTTCCATCATTCACTTTGAACTGGACTGTGTGTTTACAGGCAGTAGCAACAGCCTGACTTTAGACCATTAGAATGCATTTGCCAAAAGACACAAAATTCTCCTGAATGGATTTCTGTAAATACGTAAATACCACAGGAGTCGTCTTGCATTTGGGAGGTTTATACAGTCCTGTTGATCAAATAACCATGAAAAGGTAGGCTCTCTCCCCATCAGTTATGCACATCAACAACAACAAGATCAACAGTAAATGCTAGCCATAGTCAAATTAGCTCAAATCTAACGAAGGATCATTAGATAAACCTTCTAACTTTTTCAGCTAGTTGGCTGTTAACATTGCACTGATAACTGATGGGGAATTATAACCTCTGCAGTTTGCCTACCAATGCATGCTTGTCTTAACCAAGCACCCAAGCTAACTGGCTAAAGTTGGCTAGCTTGCTAGCTAGCTACAAGTTTGCTACACAAATGAGAGAACACCTCAATCTGACCATTTTACTCGCTGCAGCAGAGCTGGTTTGTGAAAACGTGCATCTAGGTGAGAGGTGTAGGAGTCAGGCGCATGAGAGCAGGGATGTCTGAGAAGCGTGTTTTTTAATCAGACCGTCCACCGTCCACGACACAAAAATGGCACCCTCGAAAATACAAACTAAGCTCTCGATACTGAGAACTCGTGCAAATGCACGGAGAAACAAACACAGTTCCGACACTCAAATACACGTGCGTCGAGCACAATACACAAAAGTCTAATCCCACACAAACTAAGGCAGGCAACAAGTTACCCTTATACACACAGAAATGAACGCAAATGAAACCAGGTGTGATGAAGAATCACAGACAAATCAAACAGAAAAGGAACAATTAATCCATGCTTTTATCACTTCTAGGTTAGACTACTGCAATGCTCTACTTTCCGGCTAATACGGCTGCTAGAATCCTGACTAGAACCAAAAGATTTCATCATATTACTCCAGTGCTAGCCTCCCTACACTGGCTTCCTGTACGCTACGGTCACAAGACACAGGCCTCCTAATTGTCCCTAGAATTTCTAAGCAAACAGCTGGAGGCAGGGCTTTCTCCTATAGAACTCCATTTTTATGGAATGGTCTGCCTACCCATGTAAGAGACGCAAACTCGGTCTCAACCTTTAAGTCTTTACTGAAGACTCATCTCTTCAGTGGGTCATATGATTGAGTGTAGTCTGGCCCAGGAGTGGGAAGGTGAACGGAAGGCTCTGGAGCAACGAACCACCCTTGCTGTCTCTGCCTGGCCGGTTCCCCTCTTTCCGCTGGGATTCTCTGCCTCTAACCCTATTACAGGCGCTGAGTCACTGGCTTACTGGGGCTCTTTCATACCATCCCTGGGAGGGGTGCGTCACTTGAGTGGGTTGAGTCACTGATGTGATCTTTACATTTACATTTACATTTAAGTCATTTAGCAGACGTTCTTATCCAGAGCCACTTACAAATTGGTGCATTCACCTTATGACATCCAGTGGAACAGCCACTTTACAATAGTGCATCTAAATCTTTTAAGGGGGGTGAGAAGGATTACTTTATCCTATCCTAGGTATTCCTTAAAGAGGTGGGGTTTCAGGTGTCTCCGGAAGGTGGTGATTGACTCCGCTGTCCTGGCGTCGTGAGGGAGTTTGTTCCACCATTGGGGGGCCAGAGCAGCGAACAGTTTTGACTGGGCTGAGCGGGAACTGTACTTCCTCAGTGGTAGGGAGGCGAGCAGGCCAGAGGTGGATGAACGCAGTGCCCTTGTTTGGGTGTAGGGCCTGATCAGAGCCTGGAGGTACTGAGGTGCCGTTCCCCTCACAGCTCCGTAGGCAAGCACCATGGTCTTGTAGCGGATGCGAGCTTCAACTGGAAGCCAGTGGAGAGAGCGGAGGAGCGGGGTGACGTGAGAGAACTTGGGAAGGTTGAACACCAGACGGGCTGCGGCGTTCTGGATGAGTTGTAGGGGTTTAATGGCACAGGCAGGGAGCCCAGCCAACAGCGAGTTGCAGTAATCCAGACGGGAGATGACAAGTGCCTGGATTAGGACCTGCGCCGCTTCCTGTGTGAGGCAGGGTCGTACTCTGCGGATGTTGTAGAGCATGAACCTACAGGAACGGGCCACCGCCTTGATGTTAGTTGAGAACGACAGGGTGTTGTCCAGGATCACGCCAAGGTTCTTAGCGCTCTGGGAGGAGGACACAATGGAGTTGTCAACCATGATGGCGAGATCATGGAACGGGCAGTCCTTCCCCGGGAGGAAGAGCAGCTCCGTCTTGCCGAGGTTCAGCTTGAGGTGGTGATCCGTCATCCACACTGATATGTCTGCCAGACATGCAGAGATGCGATTCGCCACCTGGTCATCAGAAGGGGAAAGGAGAAGATTAATTGTGTGTCGTCTGCATAGCAATGATAGGAGAGACCATGTGAGGTTATGACAGAGCCAAGTGACTTGGTGTATAGCGAGAATAGGAGAGGGCCTAGAACAGAGCCCTGGGGGACACCAGTGGTGAGAGCACGTGGTGAGAAGACAGATTCTCGCCACGCCACCTGGTAGGAGCGACCTGTCAGGTAGGACGCAATCCAAGCGTGGGCCGCGCCGGAGATGCCCAACTCGGAGAGGGTGGAGAGGAGGATCTGATGGTTCACAGTATCGAAGGCAGCCGATAGGTCTAGAAGGATGAGAGCAGAGGAGAGAGAGTTAGCTTTAGCAGTGCGGAGCGCCTCCGTGATACAGAGAAGAGCAGTCTCAGTTGAATGACTTGTATTGAAACCTGACTGATTTGGATCAAGAAGGTCATTCTGAGAGAGATAGCGGGAGAGCTGGCCAAGGACGGCACGTTCAAGAGTTTTGGAGAGAAAAGAAAGAAGGGATACTGGTCTGTAGTTGTTGACATCGGAGGGATCGAGTGTAGGTTTTTTCAGAAGGGGTGCAACTCTCGCTCTCTTGAAGACGGAAGGGACGTAGCCAGCGGTCAGGGATGAGTTGATGAGCGAGGTGAGGTAAGGGAGAAGGTCTCCGGAAATGGTCTGGAGAAGAGAGGAGGGATAGGGTCAAGCGGGCAGGTTGTTGGGCGGCCGGCCGTCACAAGACGCGAGATTTCATCTGGGAGAGAGGGGAGAAAGAGGTCAGAGCACAGGGTAGGGCAGTGTGAGCAGAACCAGCGGTGTCGTTTGACTTAGCAAACGAGGATCGGATGTCGTCGACCTTCTTTTCAAAATGGTTGACGAAGTCATCTGCAGAGAGGGAGGAGGGGGGAGGGGGAGGAGGATTCAGGAGGGAGGAGAAGGTGGCAAAGAGCTTCCTAGGGTTAGAGGCAGATGCTTGGAATTTAGAGTGGTAGAAAGTGGCTTTAGCAGCAGAGACAGAAGAGGAAAATGTAGAGAGGAGGGAGTGAAAGGATGCCAGGTCCGCAGGGAGGCGAGTTTTCCCCCATTTCCGCTCGGCTGCCCGGAGCCCTGTTCTGGCATAAACTACTGCAGCATAAATACTGGAGGCTGAGACAGGACATGCAGAGATGCGATTCGCCACCTGGTCATCAGAAGGGGGAAAGGAGAAAATTAATTGTGTGTCGTCTGCATAGCAATGATAGGAGAGACCATGTGAGGTTATGACAGAGCCAAGTGAGGACAGATCTCCGCCACGGCACAACCCAAGGGAGGGGCGCCAACCCAGTGTGGGGCTGGGTTGGCGCCCCTCCCTTGGGTTGTGCCGTGGCGGAGATCTTTGTGGGCTATACTCGGCCTTGTCTCAGGATGGTAAGTTGGTGGTTGAAGATAGCCCTCTAGTGGTGTGGGGGCTGTGCTTTGGCAAAGTGGGTGGGGTTATATCCTTCCTGTTTGGCCCTGTCCGGGGGTGTCTTCGGATGGGGCCACAGTGTCTCCTGACCCCTCCTGTCTCAGCCTCCAGTATTTATGCTGCAGTAGTTTATGTGTCGGGGGGCTGGGGTCAGTTTGTTAAATCCGGAGTACTTCTCCTGTCCTATTCGGTGTCCTGTGTGAATTTAAGTGTGCTCTCTCTAATTCTCTCTTTCTCTCTTTCTTTCTCTCTCTCGGAGGACCTGACCATGCCTCAGGACTACCTGAAATGATGACTCCTTGCTTGTTGGGGTTTTAGGCTGGGTTTCTGTACAGCACTTTGAGATATCAGCTGATGTACGAAGGGCTACATAAATACATTTGATTTGATTTGATTTGGATCGGTGGTGGTTAGTAAACCGGCGACCGCCGAGCCCGAGCGCCGCCCGAACAGGCAGAGGAGTTACCTTCGGTAGAAGTCATGACAGTACCCCCTGTGACGCGCGGCTCCGGCCGCGCGCCGGCGCCGGCCTCGAGGACGACCCAAGGATGAGGCGCAGGGCGATCCGAATGGAGGCGGTGATACTCCCTTAGCATAGGTGGATCCAGTACGTCCTCCACCGGTACCCAGCATCTCTCCTTCGGACCGTACCCCTCCCAATCCACGAGGTACTGAAGGCTCCCCACCCGATACCTCAAGTCCAGTATGGACCGAACTGCATACGCCGGCGGAGGGACCTCCCGCACCTCAGTTTCTTGAAGCGGACCAGCCACCACCGGCCTGAGGAGAGACACATGAAACGAGGGGTTAATACGGTAATAAGGGGGGAAGCTGTAACCTATAACACACCTTGTTTATTCTCCTCAGGACTTTAAACAGCCCCACAAACCGCGGACCCAGCTTCCGGCAGGCGGAGGGGCAGGTTTCGGCTCGAAAGCCAGACCCGGTCCACTGGTGCGAACACCGGGGCCTCGCTGCGGTGGCGGTCAGCACTTACCTTCTGCCGCCCTTCGGCCCATTTAAGGTACCTGTGGGCGTGCCTCCCAGGTCTCCCTTGAGCGTCTCACCCAATCGTCCACCACAGGAGCCTCGGTCATGGTACCAGAACCGGCTGATAACCTAACACACATTGGAAGGGTGACAGGTCCATAGAGGAGTGGCGGAGCGAGTTCTGGGCCATCTCTGCCCAGGGGATATACTTCGCCCACTCCCCTGGCCGGTCCTGGTAAATCGACCGCAGAAACCTACCCACATCCTGGTTCACTCTCTCCACCTGCCCATTACTCTCGGGGTGAAAACCCGTAGTGCCGGAAGACGTGAGTAAACAGGGCCTCCGCAGTCTGTAGGGCCGTAGGGAGACCGGGCAAAGGGAGGAGACGACAGCACTTAGAAAACCGATCCACAACGACCAGGATTGTGTTGTTGCCCTGTGACAGTGGCAGATCGGTCAGGAAGTCAACCGACAGGTGTGACCAAGGCCGCTGTGGAACGGGAAGGGGTTGTAACTTCCCTCTGGGCAGGTCCCTAGGAGCCTTGCACTGAGCGCACACCGAGCAGGAGGACACATAAACCCTCACGTCCTTGGCTAGTGTGGACCACCAGTACTTCCCACTAAGACATCGTACCGTCCTACCGATCCCCGGTTGACCAGAGGAGGGGGACGTGTGAACTCACCAAATCAGCCTGTCTCTAACCTCCAGCGGAACGTACACCCGTCCAGCTGGACACTGTGGTGGAGTAGGCTCAACACGCGATGCTTCCTCGATGTCTGCGTCCACCTCCCACCTCACAGGTGCCACCAGACAAGAAGCCGGGAGGATGGGCGCAGGATCGATGGCCCACTCCTCCGTATCATATAGTCTGGACAGTGCGTCTGCCTTAGTGTTCTGGGAGCCTGGTCTATAGGAGTTGGTGAACCTAAATCGGCGGAAAAACATGGCCCACCTTGCTTGAACAGGGTTAAGTCTCCTCGCTGCCTGAATGTACTCTAGATTACGGTGGTCAGTCCAGAGGAGAAAAGGGAAAAGCCAATGTCTCCACACCTTCAGGGCCCTTTCGCTCCACCGGGCTGAGCTTCTGAGAAAAGAAGCACAGGGGCGGAGCTTTGGTGGCATACCGGAGCGCTGTGAGAGCACGGATCCAATCAAATAAAATCAAATCAAATGTATTTATATAGCCCTTCGTACATCAGCTGATATCTCAAAGTGCTGTACAGAAACCCAGCCTAAAACCCCAAACAGCAAGCAATGCAGGTGTAGAAGCACGGTGGCTAGGAAAAACTCCCTAGAAAGGCCTAAACCTAGGAAGAAACCTAGAGAGGAACCAGGCTATGTGGGGTGGCCAGTCCTCTTCTGGCTGTGCCGGGTGGAGATTATAACAGAATATGGCCAAGATGTTCAAATGTTCATAAATGACCAGCATGGTCCAATAATAATAAGGCAAAACAGTTGAAACTGGAGCAGCAGCACAGCCAGGTGGACTGGGGACAGCAAGGAGTCATCATGTCAGGTAGTCCTGAGGCATGGTCAGGTCCTCCGAGAGAGAGAAAGAAAGAGAGAAAGAGAGAATTAGAGAGAGCACACTTAAATTCACACAGGGCACCGAATAGGACAGGAGAAGTACTCCAGATATAACAAACTGACCCTAGCCCCCCGACACATAAACTACTGCAGCCTAAATACTGGAGGCTGAGACAGGAGGAGTCAGGAGACACTGTGGCCCCATCCGAGGACACCCCCAGACAGGGCCAAACAGGAAGGATATAACCCCACCCACTTTGCCAAAGCACAGCCCCCACACCACTAGAGGGATATCTTCAACCACCAACTTACCATCCTGAGACAAGGCTGAGAATAGCCCACAAAGATCTCCGCCATGGCACAACCCAAGGGGGGGCGCCAACCCAGACAGGATGATCACATCAGTGACTCAACCCACTCAGGTGACGCACCCCTCCCAGGGACGGTATGAGAGAGCCCCAGGAAGCCAGTGACTCAGCCCCTGTAATAGGGTTAGAGGCAGAGAATCCCAGTGGAAAGAGGGGAACCGGCCAGGCAGAGACAGCAAGGGCAGTTAGTTGCTCCAGAGCCTTTCCGTTCACCTTCCCACTCCTGGGCCAGACTACACTCAATCATATGACCCACTGAAGAGATGAGTCTTCAGTAAAGACTTAAAGGTTGAGACCGAGTTTGCGTCTCTGACATGGGTAGGCAGACCGTTCCATAAAAATGGAGCTCTATAGGAGAAAGCCCTGCCTCCAGCTGTTTGCTTTGAAATTCTTGGGACAATTAGGAGGCCTGCGCCTTGTGACCGTAGCGTACGTGTAGGTATGTACGGCAGGATCAAATCAGAGAGATAGGTAGGAGCAAGCCCATGTAATGCTTTGTAGGTTGGCAGTAAAACCTTGAAATCAGCCCTTGCTTTGACAGGAAAGCCAGTGTAGGGAGGCTAGCACTGGACTAATATGATAATTTGTTTTGGTTCTAGTCAGGATTCTAGCAACCGTATTTAGCACTAACTGAAGTTTATTTAGTGCTTTATCCGGGTAGCCGGAAAGTAGAGCATTGCAGTTGTCTAACCTAGAAGTGACAAAAGCATGGATTAATTTTTCTGCATCATTTTTGGACAGAAAGTTTCTGATTTTTGCAATGTTACGTAGATGGAAAAAAGCTGTCCTTGAAATGGTCTTGATATGTTCTTCAAAAGAGAGATCAGGGCATCCAATCCCAGCATCGGACGCGTCCACCTCCAATATGAATGCCAAAGAGGGGTTTGGATGCGCCAGCACGGGAGCTGAGGTGAAAAGAGCCTTCAGGGAACCAAAAGCCCTGTCCGCCTCAGCTGACCACCCCAGACGCACCGGTCCCCGCTTCAGCGGTGACGTAATGGGAGCAGCCACCTGCCCAAAACCCCGGATTAACCTCCGGTAGTCATTGGCAAACCCTAAGAACCGCTGCACCTCCATTACCGTGGTTGGAGTCGGCCAATTACGCACGGCTGCAATGCGGTCACACTCCATCACCAACCCTGATGTGGAAATACGATACCCAAGGAAGGAGACGGCCTGTTGGAAGAACAAGCATTTCTCAGCCTTGATGTACAGGTCATGCTCCAACAGTCGCCCAAGTACCTTGCGCACCAGAGACACATGCGCGGCGCGTGTAGTGGAATAGACCAGAATATCATCAATATTAGCCACCATGCCCTGCCCGTGCAGGTCCCTGAGAATCTCTTCTACAAAAGATTGGAAGACTGCTGGAGCATTCTACAACCCATACGGCATGATGAGGTACTCATAATGGCCGGATGTGGTACTAAACGCTGTCTTCCACTCATCTCCCTCCGGATACGCACCGAGTTATATGAACTCCAGAGATCCAGTTTTGTGAAAAAGCGTGCTCCATGAAATGACTCAATCGCCATGACATTGAGAGGTAGCGGATAACTATACCCCACCATGGTGGAATTTAGACCTTTATAGTCAATTCACAGACGCAGCCCTCCCTCCTTTTTCTTCACAAAAAAGAAACTTGAGGAGGCAGGTGAGATGGAGGGCCGAATGTGCCCCTGTCCCAGAGATTCAGATATGTATGTCTCCATAGCCACTGTCTCCTCCTGTGACAGGGGATACACATGACTCCTGGGAAGTACAGCGCCTACCAGGAGATTTATCGCACAATCCCCTCATCGATGAGGTGGTAATTGGGTCGCCCTCTTTTTACAGAAGGCGATAGCCAAATCGACATATTCTGAGGGAATGTGCACGGTGGAGAATTGGTCTGGACTCTCCACCGTAGTAGCACCGATGGAAACTCCTACACACCTGCCTGAACATTCCTCTGACCACCCCTTAAGAGCCATCTGTTGCCACGAAATCCTGGGGTTGTGACAGGCCAACCAGAGGAGAGATTAATTCTCTCCTAATGACCCTCCTGCGTAACCATGCCCAGTGGAGCCGTGGCCTCCCTAACTAGCCCTGACCCGAATGGTCGGCTATCTAAGGCGTGCACTGGGAAGAGTTTGTCAAGCTGAGCAAGGGGGATCCCTAACCTATGTGCTAAACCGTGGTCAATAAAATTCCCCGCCGCGCCTGAATCTACTAGCGCCTTATGCCGGGAAATTGGGGCAAATTCAGGAAAAACAATCAATATATACATGTGACCAACAGGGGGCTCTGTGTGAGCCTGGTGCCGACTCACCTGAGGTGTCCGAGCAGTGCTCGGCCTGGCGTCTCGACTCCCTGGAGGACCCCCCCAGCACCAGTCAGCAGTGTCCCCTCTGCGA
This sequence comes from Oncorhynchus nerka, assembly GCF_034236695.1. Taxonomy (NCBI): domain Eukaryota; kingdom Metazoa; phylum Chordata; class Actinopteri; order Salmoniformes; family Salmonidae; genus Oncorhynchus; species Oncorhynchus nerka. The sequence goes on from NC_088410.1 coordinate 71,255,484, forward strand.
CCACATCTGGCAAAGGAAAGGCCCCCTCCTCCTGTCGCCCTCGCTGCAGCACCTCCTACCTCCATGGGCATTGGAGTGGAGGAGCTGGGGGATGGAACTGACAGAACCCGATCTGGACATCCGCGGGTCAACAGCAAGTTGTCCAACTGAATGGACATGTCAATCAGCTGGTCCAAGGAGAGGGTGGTGTCTCTACAGGCCAGCTCCCTACGGACGTCCTCTCACAAACTGCACCTATAGTGATCGATCAGGGCCCTGTCGTTCCATCCCGCGCAAGCGGCCGAGGTCCGGAACAAAGTCCTGAGCAATCCTCTTCTCCTGCCTCAGATGGAACAGCCATTCACCCGTCGCTCGGCCCTCAGGTGGGTGATCGAACACGGCCCGAAAGCGGCGGGTGAACTCTGAGTAGTGGTCCCTCGCAGAGTCAGGATTGTTCCATACCGCGTTGGCCCACTCCAGGGCTTTTCCTGAGAGGCAGGAGACGAGGGCGTTCACGCTCTCACCTCCCGAAGGAGCCGGACGAACGGTCGCCAGGTATAAGTCCATCTGGAGTAAGAACCCCTGGCACCTGGCTGCCGTCCCATCGTACTCCCTCGGGAGTGCGAGTCGAATCCCACTGTACCCAGGCAATGAAGGAGAGGGTGGTGGTACTGGTTGGGGTGTGGCTGATGGAGGTGTGGGAAGGCCACCTCTCTCCCATCTTTTCATCGTCGCCATCACCTGATCCATGGCGGTCCCCAGCTGGTGTAACACTGCCTTGTGGTGTTTAACTCACTCCTCCATGGACACTGGGAGTGCGTCCGCTCCTGCTGACTCCATAGATGTGGTGCGGGATTCTGTGATAACATGCATCTAGGTGAGAGGTGTAGGAGTCAGTCACAGGAGAGCAGGGATGTCTGAGAAACGTGTTTTAATCAGACAGTCCACCGACACAAAAATGGCACTGTCGAAAATACAAACTACACGACACTCAAATACACGTGCGTAACCGTGAAAACAACAAACTGTAAATACAATCGAGCACAATACACAAAAGTCTAATCCTGCACAAACTAAGGCAGGAAACAGGTTACCCTTATGCACACAGAAATGAACGCAAATGAAACCAGGTGTGAAAAAGAATCACAGACAAAACAAACAGAAAAGGAAAAAGGGATCGGTGGTGGCTAGTAAACCGGCATCGCCGACCGCTGAGCACTGCCGGAACAGGGAGAGAAGGTGAACAAGGGAGAGGAGTTACCTTCGGTAGAAGTCGTGACATGGTTAGTCTGTTTACATGTTACCTAGAGCGTTCTTGGCTAACTATGACTTTTGTTTTGCCAAGGTTACTGACACCGGTCACACTCAGACGAGAGCGCTCTGAAGTTGGAGTAGATAACCAAACTGAATTTGCGAAAGCAAGAGATACAGTATAAAGGCTGTTAAGATATTCATGTTTCAAGGAAGGTGTGTATATATTTGGCCTGGCGAAGCGGTTTTATGTGGAAGCTGGTAATTATGAGTTATTTACTCCAATGGTCTCGGGAAGAAATTACACTGACCGAGACCGAGTCAAGACGAAGTACAAATGTATCTGACACCAAGACAAGACCGAGACACTCAATATGTGGTCTCGAGACCGGCTTCGAGTACTACAACTCTGGTCATGCACCTACACCTACATTTAAATGTCTTGGACATGTCCGGATTCCCTACTCCCACACTATATTCAAATGCCAGTATGCATTCTACAAATGGTGGAATAGGCGAAATATGATAACACAACAACAACTGATGGTAGTAGCTAACTACTGTAGCTGATTAGCCGGCTAACCTCTGTAGCTAGCAAGCAATGACGTTGCCCACTGTATGCACTTTGTGTAGCCTGATTGGGGTCAGACTAAGGAGAAATCCGCACATAATGCATCCATGGCCAACTTCTGAAGTGGTCAGACAGATCTGAAAACAATCAGACCACAAAGCGACTTTTGTGCATCTAGACCCATCTTTTCAATGCCATCTTTATTTTCTGATAGCAGACACAACCATAATTCCTAATAAATGTAAAAAATGGGACACTAACCTTAAGGATTAAGTGTTGCTCGATGCATAGAGGAATACTACACCCCCTTAAATCCCCCCCCCCCCACACACACACACACACAACTACACACATTTGTTGTGATAGAGATGGAAACACTCCAGAAAACTCTAAAGCCAGAGATTGTTGCTGAGAGTTAAACCAGGCTGCACACAACTTCTCCAAAGAGGATTTTAAAGGCAAATACTTAACAGCACTCTTAGTAAGTCCTTTTATATGTGTGGAAAATAAGAAATAAGACACACACACACACAGTGGTATCTGTGGGATTGTGTTAATCTGTCTCTCCAGTGTGATAGTGGCCTGCGGATAATGATATGGGGATCTGAGGCTAAGTGGGCAGGTAGATGCTACGGAAGAACAGAGGGAAAGGGAGAGGGAGAGAGATGGGAAGAGAAAGAAAAAAGGAGAGAGAGGGAGAGAAAGAAAGAAAGAGAGAGAAAAGGACAGAGAGAGGAGGCACAGTGGATAGGGAGCTTACAGGAACAGTGGGGACAGGATAAAAGTTTTCTGCTTTGAAGTAATTTAAGGAATTATTTTCTAATAGAAGTGTGATTAAAAAAGGCACTTGAGATGGTGTAGGAATGTGTGTATGTACTTTACACACACACTCCGGTTCATTCCAGCATAGGGACCCACCAGGGCACCACCATAAACTCTCTTCCTTTCCTCCTCCATCATTGGAGAGTCAATTATAGCCCTGTTCATCTCAGGCTATCCCCAGCAGAGCTCCTGGTCTACCTCAACTAATGAGGAAAGTATGTAAGTCCATGCTAACATTGTAATTGAAGGTCCATGATACTCCAGCCCCAGCCCTCCCCTCTCAGATTTTGTCCCTCCCTCCTTTCTATCCCCCTCTGGCCCCACAGCCCATACCAGCCCAGCTATGGAGGGGGGAATTGGGGAGTGGATAGGGGGGTGGAGGAGTGCATGGGGGCTTATTAGGCCCTGTTTAATATTAATTCAGGAAGAGGGAGATGGTCCGTTGAGATGTTTCTGTTTGAAGGATCCACCCATGACAATGCCTCCAGTCACGCACAGGCAGACGCACAGGCACACGCACACGCACAGGCACACGCACAGGCACACACACAGGCACAGGCACAGGCACAGGCACAAGCACAGGCACATGAAGGTTCCAGCGGTAGTGGTGTGATTTTGTTCATGGAGAGAGCACAATACAGCCTCAAGGGCCTCTTCTTGACATTGGAGAGATAGAGAGAGAGGGAGGAGGGATGGATAGTTAGGGGGGGATAGAGAGAGAGGGAGGAGGGATGGAGAGTTAGAGGGAGGCGGGATGGAGAGAGAGGGAGGAGGGATGGAGAGTTAGGGGGAGAAGGGATGGAGAGAGAGGGAGGAGGGACATAGAGTTAGGGGAGGCGGAATGGACAGTTAGGGGGAGGAGGGATGGAGAGTTAGGGGGAGGAGGAATGGACAGTTAGGGGGAGGAGGGATGGAGAGTTAGGGGGAGGAGGGATGGAGAGTTAGGGAGGAGTGATGGAGAGTTAGGGGGAGGCGGGGTGGAGAGTTAGGGGGAGGAGGAATGGACAGTTAGGGGGAGGAGGGGTGGAGAGTTAGGGGAGGAGGGATGGAGAGTTAGGGGAGGAGGGGTGGATAGTTAAGGGGAGGAGGGATGGAGAGAGGGAGGAGGGATGGAGAGTTAGGGGAGGAGGGATAGAGAGAGAGGTAGGAGGGATGGAGAGAGAGGGAGGAGGGATGGAGAGTTAAGTGGGGAGGGATGGAGATTTAGGGGGGGAGGAGGGATGGAGAGTTAGGGGAGGAGAGATGGAGAGAGAGGGAGGAGGGATGGAGAGTTAGGGGGAGGAGGGATGGAGAGAGAGGTAGGAGGGATGGAGAGAGAGGGAGGAGGGATGGAGAGTTAGGGGCGGGAGGGATGGATGTAGGGGGGATAGAGAGAGAGAGGGAGGAGGGACGGAGAGTTAGGGGGAGGGATGGGAGAGAGAGAGGACAGATGGAGAGTTAGGGGGAGGAGGGATGAAGAGTTAGGGGGAGGAATGGAGAGAAAAGGAGGAGGGATGGATGTTAGAGGGAGGGATGGAGAGAAAGGGAGAAGGGATGGAGAGAGAGGGAGAAGGGATGGAGAGAGAGGGAGGAGGGATAGAGAGTTAAAGAGAGGGATGAAGAGAGAGGGAAGAAGAATTGAGAGAGAGGGATGAGGGATGGAGAATTAGGGGAGGGATCAGAGAACGAGGAGGGATGAATGTTAGGGAGGGATGGAGTGAGAGGGAGGAGGGATGGAGAATTAGGGGAGGGATGAGAGCGGGATGGATGTTAGGGGGAGGGATGGAGAGAGGGAGGAGGAATGGAGAGACAGAGGAGGGATGGAAAGTTAGGGGGAGGAGGAATGGAGAGAGAGGGAGGAGGGATGGAAAGTTAAGGGAAGGAGGGATGGAGAGAGATAGGAGGGATGGAGAGAGAGGAAGGAGGGATGGAGAGTTAAGGGGAGGAGGGATGGAGAGAGATGGATGGAGAGTTAGGGGGAGGGATGGAGAGAGAGGGAGAAGGGACAGAGAGTTAGGGGGAGGGATGGAGAGAGAGGGATGACAGATCGAGAGTTAGGGGAGGAGGGATGGAGAGTTAGGGGAGGAGGGATGGAGAGAGAGGGAGGAGGGATGGAGAGTTAGGGGAGGAGGGATGGAGAGAGATAGGAGGGATGGAGAGAGAGGAAGGAGGGATGGAGAGTTAAGGGGAGGAGGGATGGAGAGAGATGGATGGAGAGTTAGGGGAGGGATGGAGAGAGAGGGAGAAGGGACAGAGAGTTAGGGGGAGGGATGGAGAGAGAGGGATGACAGATCGAGAGTTAGGGGGAGGAGGGATGAAGAGTTAGGGGAGGGATGGATGTTAGAGGGAGGGATGGAGAGAGAGGGAGGAGGGAGGGATAGAGAGTTAGGAGTGATGAGAGAGGGAGGAGGGATCGATGTTAGGGGAGGGATGGAGTGAGAGGGAGGAGGGATAGAGAATTAGGGGAGGGATGAGAGCGGGATGGATGTTAGGGGAGGGATGGAGAGAGGGAAGGATGGAGAGAGGGAGGAGGGATGGAGAGATGGATGAGGGATGGAGAGTTAGGGGAGGGATGGAGAGATGGATGAGGGATGGAGAGTTAGGGGAGGGATGGAGAGAGGGAAGGATGGAGAGAGGGAGGAGGGATGGAAAGTTAGGGGGAGGGATGGAGAGAGGGAAGGATGGAGAGAGGGAGTAGGGATGGAAAGTTAGGGGGAGGGATGGAGAGAGGGAAGGATGGAGAGAGGGAGAAAATAAGGATGAAAAACAGAGGGGGCTGATTGGATGCTGACAGCTAGTCTAGATGGGTGTGTGTGTATTCCACATTGTAATACATGTATACACACATGCACACACGCACGCATGCACATACGCACATACGCACGCACGCACATACCCACGCACACACACACACACACACTGTCTGTTTCTTGGTGTGTGCCTGTCTGTTTTTTGGTGTGTGCCTGTCTGTTTTTTGGTGTGTGCCTCTCTGTTTTTTGGTAATAAACGTGTGTTCTGTCTCCAACCGGTCATTCACCCGAGGATATTAAAACCGCTATTTTTCAACTGCCAAATACTTTATTTATTGTACATTATAAACAATAAAGTGTGTGTGCGTCTGTACATGTGTGTACTTGTGTGTGTGTACGTGTGTGTGTACGTGTGTTTGTGTGTGTGTGTGTGTGTGTGAGTGGAATATTACTCCAGTGATACCAGTTCTATTCATATAGCCACTGGCCTGTAAACCACACTGAGTTGGTAACCAGACCTACAAGGAGAGAAGGAGAAAGGTGAGAACTTTGATCTCAATGTACTTCTTCTCCTCTTACACACACACACACACACACACACACACACACACACACACACACACACGCACACACACCACACACACACCACACACACACACACCATCTGCTCAGGCACACACAAAATCATCTGTGTGTGAGTGTTTGTCGAAAGAGTGAGAGAGTTTTGCGCTCAGTGGCTACACTGCTGAGTCTATTAAAGGCCTGGGAGCTTATAGGGGCTAATTTAACATTAGCTTGTACTTTACTGTACCCTGCCACAACCAGCATGGGCCCCTGCTAATGCCATCTCTTACATTCGCTGTGGATGGCCTCCGCTAACCATGCTAATTAGAGAGGCAGACACAATGAATGCTTCATCTCTTCTCCCACCTGTTCAAACCCACCGCAGCCTAAAAAACCCCAGAGAAAATAACTTCCCTCTCCTCTTCATCTCCTCCTTTCTCTCCAAACACTAGCACCCCATGAAGACAGATGAAACGTGTTTGTTTGAGTGGCGTTTCATGTTTTGTTCGGCTTCCTTGTGATAACTCCAGGAAAAACTTTGCCACCTGTGTGTGTGTGTGCCTTTAATGGGGTTCTGTTTGATGAGAGAATGAACACAGCCAGAGAATGAGAGAAAGGATATAGACATGAGGGATAGAAAAGTCAAGGGGAGAAATGGAGTGAGAGGACAGAGTGAATGAAGGGAGAGAGAGAAGTAGGGAGGATATAGAGGGAAGAGAGTTGATATAGAGAGAAAAGAGAGGCTGGATGAAGGGATAGAGAGATGATAAAGGGAACAGAAAGAGAGAGGGGGGTGAGAGGAAGTGAATAGAGGGAACAGAAAGAGAGAGAGGGGGTGAGAGGAAGTGAATAGAGGGAACAGAAAGAGAGTGAGGGGGTGAGAGGAAGTGAATAGAGGGATAGAGGGGACAGAAAGTGAGTGAGGGAGTGAGAGGGAGTGTATAGAGGGAACAGAAAGAGAGTGAGGGGGTGAGAGGAAGTGAATAGAGGGATAGAGGGGACAGAAAGTGAGTGAGGGAGTGAGAGGAAGTGTATAGAGGGAACAGAAAGAGAGTGAGGGGGTGAGAGGAAGTGAATAGAGGGGACAGAAAGTGAGTGAGGGAGTGAGAGGAAGTGTATAGAGGGAACAGAGAATAACCCTTTTGGTTCCAGGTAGAACCCTTTTTGTTTCCAGGTAGAACCTATTTGGGTTCCATGTAGAACCATCTGTAGAAAGGGTTCTACATGGAACCCGAAAGGGTTCTACCTGGAACCAAAATTACAGATAATAACAGCACTTTCCAGCATTTTACCCATAATGCATTGCAACCTACAGTATTAATGCTGTAAAACAAATGCACAGTATTTTGCTGTGCATTCTAAAGTAGCCAGAGATTGCTGTGCAGCTCCCCCAGGACTGCTGTGCAGCTCCCCCAGGACTGCTGTGCAGCTCAACCAGGACTGCTGTGCAGCTCCCCCAGGACTGCTGTGCAGCTCCCCCAGGACTGCTGTGCAGCTCAACCAGGACTGCCGTGCAGCTCCCCCAGGACTGCCGTGCAGCTCCCCCAGGACTGCCGTGCAGCTCCCCCAGGACTGCCGTGCAGCTCCACCAGGACTGCCGTGCAGCTCCACCACGACTGAAGAAATATTGTATCAGCCCATGGAGAGAAACATGAGATTGAACTCAACTTTCTTGACTTTCTAGAGTGTTCCCTGGTAGTTAACACTATCTTCATTTTCCTTTAATGTGGCAATTGTGATCGAATTAACACAATATTAGCCACTTTCAATGCACATAGTATTCAAAACTAACTATGCAAGAAATTTTGTTGAAGGCAGAACACGACTCAGCCTGTACTCTGCACAGATGGGTGCGGCATAACCAATCGGAGATGCAGTAGGCCTATATGCAAATACATCATTGCCATATATGGATCCTTGCCATTTAGTTTGAACAGGACTGTTTTAACAGCATGAGTGGTCGTGAGTAGATGCGCTTGTTTTGAGATCAAAGCCAGAGCTGCATTTAACCACGTGTGCACATTTTGTTCATATCCTTTGCTAGTTAGTGAGTTATTATCCCAGTTATAGATAGTTTGTAGTCAGCAATAAGGGAGTGATTACTTCCTACAAGAGCACAAAACATGTACATTTCTAGATATTTTTGAAAAGCGAGTCAGGTAAAGGGGCAGTGCTGTATTTTGAGATGGGCTTGAATAAGCCAAGTAGCCAATAGGCAGAGGGGAGCATAATCTGTCTGATTCTCTGTAATAATGGTATGGGAATAATAATGCATTTTATTTTGTGAAGTGATTTCTTGCAAACACCACAACATTTCCAGTCACCTCCTTGTCTGAAGGAAAAGTGGATAAACAGGTTAATGTCCAGCCCTGCATGCTTTCCCCCCCCAAAAGTCTCATGGAATGTAGACCTACATTTAACACCACATATTGGCTGCTACTGTAGGCTGAATGATGGAACAGATATGTCCATGTTAAAATGTTATGGGATGCATTTTCTCCATTGTTGTTGATGGTAGGCCACCCTGGTAGGCCTACATTAGGATCAAATAGCCACAGTAGCCTACTTGGCCACTGTTAAACTATAAATGAAAGCAGGTACAGCCTCAGGGTTCACAGTAAACACGCGCTGGAAGTTGCAAATCATTTTCACAACGTTCAAGTTTGCACTCAGCAGACCTGAAATCTGCCAAAAACAATACAGGGAAGATTGCTGGCCAGGTAAATCCAGGTGAAATCTATGATCCCTTACTGATGTCACTTGTTAAACCTACTTCAAGCAGTGTAGATGAAGGAGAGGAGACAGGTTAATAAGGTCGCCCACAGGCTCTAGGATGCCCACAGGCCTCACAAGACTCGTCTGAAGGTCCCCTGGTTCCATTTGCAACATTTTTGAAAGAATACTGTATATGGAGACTGTCAAGTGACAAAAATAAGGGTTAAATACATGTAAAAAAATATATTTCTTATATTTCTCAGATATAGCATAGACACTTCAGAACAAACTTCCTTTACATTTGTTTTGGGGGGGACGGACTATCTGTTGTTCCATGTATTGAATCTGTTATTCAATGCGTTTTTTATGGGCTAATAGCAGTAAGGCCCAAATTAGTTTTTGACTCTAAAATTGACTCAAATTCTAAATCAAATAACATTATCCTTGGTATGACCTTCTTAAAACATTTCCGTATACATTTTTTGTCTTGCTCATTCGGAGGATGATTGAGCAAGACAAAACATGTAAGGGCCTTTGAACAGGGTTTGGTAGTATGTGCCAAGCTCACCAGTTTGTGTCAAGAACTGTAACACTGCTGGGTTTTTCTCATTCAACAGTGTCCTAAGTGTATCAAGAATGGTCCACCACCCAAACTTGACACAACTGTAGGAAACATTGGAGTCAACAAGGCCCAGAATCCCTGTGGAACACTGTCAACACCTTGTAGAGTCCATGCCCCGATGAATTGAGGCTGTTCTGAGGGCAAAATGGGGGGCTTGCAACACAATATTAGGAAGGTGTTCCTAATGTTTAGTATACTCAGTGTATGTCATCGTTTTGCATGCTAGGAGTGTCCGTATAGCCTCTCCCTGCTAACCATTTGTTAAATTTAAACAACATGGTTCCATATAATGTAACAGTATTAGTAAACCTGTTCGCCAGTTTACCAGTAGTATGCAAACATTTGGCGACAGAAAGAAAGGAAATGGTTGGTAATCGGTGGTATTGTGTAGGCTATAGCAAAGTTTTATTAGATACAGTAGCAAGGGTGTGAAGTAGGTGTATCAAGCTGTGTGAAGGGTGTGAAGTAGGTGTATCTAGCTGTGTGAAGGGTGTGAAGTAGGTGTATCTAGCTGTGTGAAGGGTGTGAAGTAGGTGTATCTAGCTGTGTGAAGGGTGTGAAGTAGGTGTATCTAGCTGTGTGAAGGGTGTGAAGTAGGTGTATCTAGCTGTGTGAAGGGTGTGAAGTAGGTGTATCTAGCTGTGTGAAGGGTGTGAAGTAGGTGTATCTAGCTGTGTGAAGGGTGTGAAGTAGGTGTATCTAGCTGTCTTATTTGTATTTGTTTAATGCCTCAATTGATTTCATAAACTATATTGAAACTATAGGTTGGATTCAACCCAAGATGATGAACTCTGAAGACGGGATAAAGTGCATGAGGTGGCCAAGAGGAAGCTAGTTGTTCTCAACCCCTACACTGCCCCATTCTTCCAAGAGCTCACTGAGTTTGAATGCAGACCTGTAGTGAGGTAAGTACACACGCACATGCACACGCACGCACGCACGCACGCACGCACGCACGCACGCACGCACGCACGCACGCACGCACGCACGCACACACACACACACACACACACACACACACACACACACACACACACACACAAAGCCAGCTTGATGTGTCCTTGTCACCTGTCTTTTTACCCACAGAGTAACAGCCCTGGTGCTCTTTGTATCTCATTCTATTATACATTTTTCTATGCTTATCCTAAGGATAAAACAAGCTAATAAATCAGAACGGAGTACATGTGGCGCTGCTATAACAGCCTCAGGTCCACCGAGATCGGTGTAGAAGAACTTGACTGGCCTGCACAGTGCCAACCCCATCAAACACCTTTGGGATGAATTGGAACGCCAACTGCGAGCCAGGCCTAATCGCCCAACATCAGTGCCCAACCTCACAAATGATCTTGTGGCTGAATGGAAGCAAGTCCCCGCAGCAATGTTCCAACATCTAGTGGAATGCCTTTCCAGAAGATTTGGCTTTGTGAACTGGGGCATTGTCATGCTGAAACACGAAAGGGCCTTCCCCAAAAGGGCCACATGTACACACAAACACACACATAGGGTGATATTGTCACGTTCTGACCATAGTTCTTTTGTGTTTTCCTTGTTTTAGTGTTGGTCAGGACGTGAGCTGGGTGGGCATTCTATGCTGTGTCTAGTTTGTCCGTTTCTATGTATGGCCTGATATGGTTCACAATCAGAGGCAGGTGTTAGTCATTGTCTCTGATTGGGAACCATATTTAGGTAGCTTGTTTTGTGTTGGGGTTTGTGGGTGGTTGTCTTCTGTCTTTATGTCTATGCAACAGACTGTTTTCAGTTTTCACATTTGTTGTTTTGTAATTTGAAGTGTTCAGTTGGGATTTATTATTAAATAAGATGAACACTCACTACGCTGCGCTTTGGTCCTCTCCTTCCCAGGAAGAAAGTCGTTACAGATATGATGTTGACACTGTGGTTCGAGACTTTCTTCAATGTATCTCAATGCATCTGAAGAGAGTATGACGGTTGTTTATGTTTTTTTTGTTAAAAAAAGTTAAAAATATGAGTAGTTCAGGACCCTAGGGTGGCAACACATAAATTATATAAGTTATTTCAATACATTTTGTTGTTTGACATGACAACAAATGAATAAGCCAGGGAGTAATTATTGTGACAGGGAAGTGTTTCCTAGGGGACCCTATACGATGTTATATTACATGTTTTCTCATGTAGCCACATTTAAATGTTTTGGTATTTTAGTAATTTAGCAGACACTGTTATCCAGAGCGACTTATCTGGTCATAATCATTTATGATTTGTAAGATGCTTTTTTATACCATCAACATGCTGATCTAGGCCTACACCAGCAATGGTATCAGGCAATATTAGCTAGTTACGTTTGCTCTGACCCTGATTACATATCTAGCTAGTTATCTAGTGATTTGCATTATTGGCTAACACAGTTTATTTTAGCCACAAAGTGCTAAGAAAAGACAAACTAGCTGTTTGTAGACAGTAAGATAGCTACATAAATGAATAAATATCTGTATATAGTAATTGATGGTATACCACCCAGCCCTAGTGTAGCACATTAACTCTCTTCATAGAAAAGCCAGTGAATGAAGCCATGTCGTCCTTATGCTAAACACGGTGATGCTGTCCTGATGCCTTTCTACACTGAAGAGGATGCAGATGCACATGATCTATGAAACACACACTATTGATTTCGCCTGCATGCCGCCCACACACGCAAGGCCCTGTCCAGTGAGAGTGTGTGTGTGCTTAAGTGGTACTGTAGTTAGGATGCAGCGGCTAAAGCTGCTCTCTTAAACACCACTCATGTTCTCAACAGCTCAGAAAGGGTTAGTAACACTCGCTAACGAGCCCTTCATTCCAATCCATCACACACACACAAACGCAAACACAAATGCACACACACACGCAAACGCACACACAGCTCGCTCTGTCCATGTCACATACTTCAGCTCAATCCCTTTTCATCCCATTTCATCACAGAGCCATTAGCCCCATTCCTCTCAGGACTACACCTCCAAATCCACTATCTACTCCTCTCTATCCATTTCATCCCTTGTTTTTCTAGCAGTTTGACATTTATTAGGATGAGTGTTGTCCTGGAGGTAGAACTGAGCGATTTCCACTCGATGGGCCAGCTGCAACATCAGAATTGGCATTTTAGTAAAAATTCATGATTTTATTGTTGCTTTTTGGTCATCTTTTAAAGTGGAATTGACAGTGTTTTAACTACTTTGCAGATATGAAACAAACAGACAATCATAATATCAATCAAACATATAAAATTCCCAGTTTATGCTACAAAACCAACTTTATAAGAGGTCTTAAAAATAGGTTCTGTTTGACTCAAAATACCATGACGTACAGTAAAGGCATTGTTGGCAGAATAGATGGATGCAGTTCAATGCATGATTAATATAATTCACCAATACATTTCTTGGTAGTCCAACAAATATTGCTATCAGGTATTAAATCACAGCTGGCCTGATATATTGTTTGCTGCATCTATTCCAGATGCACTGTTTCAGTTTCAATTACTCAATATGTTGGACAAAAACGGATGAATATAACTCAGGCTGGGAATGTCAATACAATCAAGCTAGTAAGGGTAATAATCACAAGTCAGTTATAACTTGGCTAATATGCTAGCATATCTATTTATGTAGTAAGCTGAAAATAGCTGTGCAGTGATGCTCCCCATCCAACATGACAGGATCTGCAGTGAAGAATGGGAGAAACTCTCCAAATGCAGGTGTGCCAAGCTTGTAGCGTCATACCCAATGTCATGACGTGGCCTTTTCTGGGTATAGATCGTGGCATCCCCTCTCTCTCTCTCCTACACCCAGGTTCTGCTATCTCAGGTCGTAAATTCCTGGAGGAGACTCTCTCCCCCTGGCCATGCAGAAAGAGAGACACATAGAGAGAACAAAGGATTTCACATGGCAAACTCCTAAATCGACAAAATATAAATTTGATATAAAAGGTCTACTTGTGAGAAGGTGGGATTGGTCCGTGGACACTTAAGGGACGGGTATGACGAGTGGGTTTCATTTGGTGACCTCAGAGAGGACAGGAATTTTTTTTTTGCATCCATTTCTTGTATAAAATGAATGAGTAAAGATTAAACTATTTGTGAAATGATGTAATGTTCCTTTAAAGTTTAGCAAAGTCATTGGCCCGCCCCCGTGAGCACAGACATGATCTGGTGTCATAGACCCACCTTTTCTATTGTTAGGAATAAAACCCCCTCCGTAGAAAATCCTCTTCTGCCGAAGTCGTTGCCTCTCCTTGTTTGGGTGGTGCTCGGCGCTCGACGTCACCGGTCTTCTAGCCATCATTGATCCATTTTTCATTTTCCACCTGGTTTCAATCCTATTCATTACCTGTTGTCTATTTAACCCTCTGTTTCCCCTCATATCTTTGTCACAGATTGTTTGTTGTCCAGTTTTTGTGTTATTTGTATTGGTGCGCGACGGGTCATCGTACCCACTTTGTTTTATTATTATGCATCGTTTTGGTGTTATTTTTTGTTTATAGTCATTAAACAACTCCATTTCATTAAGTTTGATTCTCCTGCGACTGACTTCCCTGCCACCTATACACACGACTCTGACAGCGTGAGCTGCAAAGAGTTATTGTATTCCTAACCATACCACATGGAGCATGGGCTACACGGCTGGAAATGGTTCAACTCTGAGACTATCGATCCCTACAGGATTAGAGCAAATCTTAGATACTTTGTTACAGGTCTGCAGCTAGAAATGATGTCAACCTGGGATGCAAAGACCGACATCTGCTGAAACAACTATTCTATGAGAGCATTTCTGGTTCTCTGAAGTATCTATCTAACCACGAAACACTTTGATCTTCAGGGAAGCAGAGAGAGAGAGAGAGAGAGAGAGAGACGCTCGGACGAACTCTCTAACAGACGGACGATTCCCACAGAGATCACAATAACACACTGGGCGTAAATATATATTGATTGCAATTATTCCTGAATGAGTGAGCATTCATGTGCAAAGGATTAGCATTTCAATTAATAATAATTATCAACTGTGTAGTGACTCCTTTTGTCTTTCCCGCCCTTTTCAGTCCACACCCACTTCCCTTCGTCCATCAAGCCGTCATATTGGCTTAGCCCACTAGGGAACCTCCCCTATCATTTCTTTGTAATCACAACTGTTGTTTGTTTAAGAATTTATGTGATTATTTAGTTAGTTAGAAAATAAATGATTAAGACAATTGGTGTATGGATGATTCATAGTAAAGACTGGGTTTGTGCTGTAAATTGTCCAACAATTTATGACGTTTGGAATGAGACTAACGCGAGGTAAAGAATAATTCAGTAATAAGAAGACTAATTGATCAGATATTAATTATTAATTTGCTATCTGAAGATGTTCCTTGGTGCCCCGACTTCCTAGTTAATTATATTTACATGATTAGTTTAATCACGTAATAATAATTACAGAGAATTGATTTGATAAAATATGTCTTCACTTTTATTTTTTATTTTATTTTATTTAACCTTTATTTAACCAGGTAGGCAAGTTGAGAACAAGTTCTCATTTACAATTGCGACCTGGCCAAGATAAAGCAAAGCAGTTCGACAGATACAACGACACAGAGTTACACATGGAGTAAAACAAACATACAGTCAATAATACAGAATAAACAAGTCTATATACGATGTGAGCAAATGAGGTGAGAAGGGAGGTAAAGGCAAAAAAGGCCATGGTGGCAAAGTAAATACAATATAGCAAGTAAAACACTGGAATGGTAGTTTTGCAATGGAAGAATGTGCAAAGTAGAAATAAAAATAATGGGGTGAAAAGGAGCAAAATAAATAAATAAATAAAATACAGTTGGGAAAGAGGTAGTTGTTTGGGCTAAATTATAGGTGGGCTATGTACAGGTGCAGTAATCTGTGAGCTGCTCTGACAGATGGTGCTTAAAGCTAGTGAGGGAGATAAGTGTTTCCAATTTAAGAGATTTTTGTAGTTCGTTCCAGTCATTGGCAGCAGAGAACTGGAAGGAGAGGCGGCAAGGGTATACAAGGGTATGTTTGGCAGCATGAGTGAAGGATGCTTTGTTGCGAAATAGGAAGTCAATTCTAGATTTAACTTTGGATTGGAGATGTTTGATATGGGTCTGGAAGGAGAGTTTACAGTCTAACCAGACACCTAAGTATTTGTAGTTGTCCACGTATTCTAAGTCAGAGCCGTACCGAGTAGTGATGTTGGACAGGCGGGTAGGTGCAGGTAGCGATCGGTTGAAGAGCATGCATTTAGTTTTACTTGTATTTAAGAGCAATTGGAGGCCACGGAAGGAGAGTTGTATGGCATTGAAGCTTGCCTGGAGGGTTGTTAACACAGTGTCCAAAGAAGGGCCAGAAGTATACAGAATGGTGTCATCTGCGTAGAGGTGGATCAGAGACTCACCAGCAGCAAGAGCGACCTCATTGATGTATACAGAGAAGAGAGTCGGTCCAAGAATTGAACCCTGTGGCACCCCCATAGAGACTGCCAGAGGTCCGGACAGCAGGCCCTCCGATTTGACACACTGAACTCTATCAGAGAAGTAGTTGGTGAACCAGGCGAGGCAATCATTTGAGAAACCAAGGCTGTCGAGTCTGCCGATGAGGATGTGATGATTGACAGAGTCGAAAGCCTTGGCCAGATCAATGAATACGGCTGCACAGTAATGTTTCTTATCGATGGCGGTTAAGATATCGTTTAGGACCTTGAGCGTGGCTGAGGTGCACCCATGACCAGCTCTGAAACCAGATTGCATAGCAGAGAAGGTATGGTGAGATTCGAAATGGTCGGTAATCTGTTTGTTGACTTGGCTTTCGAAGACCTTGGAAAGGCATGGTAGGATAGATATAGGTCTGTAGCAGTTTGGGTCAAGAGTGTCCCCCCCTTTGAAGAGGGGGATGACCGCAGCTGCTTTCCAATCTTTGGGAATCTCAGACGACACGAAAGAGAGGTTGAACAGGCTAGTAATAGGGGTGGCAACAATTTTGGCAGATAATTTTAGAAAGAAAGGGTCCAGATTGTCTAGCCCGGCTGATTTGTAGGGGTCCAGATTTTGCAGCTCTTTCAGAACATCAGCTGAATGGATTTGGGAGAAGGAGAAATGGGGAAGGCTTGGGCGAGTTGCTGTTGGGGGTGCAGTGCTGTTGACCGGGGTATGAGTAGCCAGGTGGAAAGCATGGCCAGCCGTAGAAAAATGCTTATTGAAATTCTCAATTATGGTGGATTTATCAGTGGTGACAGTGTTTCCTATCTTCAGTGCAGTGGGCAGCTGGGAGGAGGTGTTCTTATTCTCCATGGACTTTACAGTGTCCCAGAACTTTTTTGAGTTAGTGTTGCAGGAAGCAAATTTCTGCTTGAAAAAGCTAGCCTTGGCTTTTCTAACTGCCTGTGTATAATGGTTTCTAGCTTCCCTGAACAGCTGCATATCACGGGGGCTGTTCGATGCTAATGCAGAACGCCATAGGATGTTTTTGTGTTGGTTAAGGGCAGTCAGGTCTGGGGAGAACCAAGGGCTATATCTGTTCCTGGTTCTAAATTTCTAGAATGGGGCATGTTTATTTAAGATGGTTAGGAAGGCATTTAAAAAAAATATCCAGGCATCCTCTACTGACGGGATGAGATCAATATCCTTCCAGGATACCCCGGCCAGGTCGATTAGAAAGGCCTGCTCGCTGAAGTGTTTCAGGGAGCGTTTTACAGTGATGAGTGGAGGTCGTTTGACCGCTGACCCATTACGGATGCAGGCAATGAGGCAGTGATCGCTGAGATCTTGGTTGAAGACAGCAGAGGTGTATTTAGAGGGCAAGTTGGTTAGGATGATATCTATGAGGGTACCCGTGTTTAAGGCTTTGGGGAGGTACCTGGTAGGTTCATTGATAATTTGTGTGAGATTGAGGGCATCAAGTTTAGATTGTAGGATGGCTGGGGTGTTAAGCATGTTCCAGTTTAGGTCGCCTAGCAGCACGAGCTCTGAAGATAGATGGGGGGCAATCAGTTCACATATGGTGTCCAGAGCACAGCTGGGGGCAGAGGGTGGTCTATAGCAGGCGGCAACGGTGAGAGACTTGTTTTTAGAGAGGTGGATTTTTAAAAGTAGAAGTTCAAATTGTTTGGGTACAGACCTGGATAGTAGGACAGAACTCTGCAGGCTATCTTTGCAGTAGATTGCAACACCGCCCCCTTTGGCAGTTCTATCTTGTCTGAAAATGTTGTAGTTTGGAATTAAAATTTCAGAATTTTTGGTGGTCTTCCTAAGCCAGGATTCAGACACAGCTAGAACATCCGGGTTGGCAGAGTGTGCTAAAGCAGTGAATAGAACAAACTTAGGGAGGAGGCTTCTAATGTTAACATGCATGAAACCAAGGCTATTACGGTTACAGAAGTCGTCAAAAGAGAGCGCCTGGGGAATAGGAGTGGAGCTAGGCACTGCAGGGCCTGGATTCACCTCTACATCGCCAGAGGAACATATGAGGAGTAGAATAAGGGTGCGGCTAAAAGCAATAAGAATTGGTCGTCTAGAACGTCTGGAACAGAGAGTAAAAGGAGGTTTCTGGGGGCGATAAAATAGCATCGATGTATAATGTACAGATAAAGGTATGGTAGGATGTGAATACAGTGGAGGTAAACCTAGGTATTGAGTGATGAAGAGAGAGATATTGTCTCTAGAAACATAATTGAAACCAGGAGATGTCATTGCATGTGTGGGTGGTGGAACTAATAGGTTGGATAAGGTATAGTGAGCAGGACTAGAGGCTCTACAGTGAAATAAGCCAATAAACACTAACCAGAACAGCAATGGACAAGGCATATTGACATTAAGGAGAGGCATGCTTAGTCGAGTGATCAAAAAGGGTCCGGTGAGTGGAGAGGTTGGTTGGGGGTCACGGCGATTTAGACAGCTAGCCAGGCCATCGGTAGCAAGCTAGCATAGGATGGAGGTCTGTTATTAGCCACCTCTTGCGATCCGTCAGTAGATTAGTGGGGTTCCGTGTGGTAGAGGGGATTAATACAAATCACACAACAACAACAAAAATAAAAAACAATAGATATAGTTATAGAGGCCCAAGAAGAAAACATAATAATAATACAAATAAATAAATAAATTGTCCGATTGTCTATTCAGGAAGCTGCCGATAAGACAGCTAACGGTTAGCAGGCCGCAGATGGGCGTTCAGGCAGTAAAACGGGTCCGGATAGGTGACTGCAGCCCAGGAGTGATTGATGGAACTCAGGAGTGATTGACGGAGCTGGCTAGCTCCGGAATAATTTATGTTTGCTCCGGAATTGACGAAAGCCGATAGTCACACGGATAGCAGCTAGCTAGCTGTGAGATCCAGGTATGAATGTCCAGAGAGCGGTTGAAATCCAGGGACATGGAAAGAAAAATTGGTCCGGTAAGTTCCGTTCCGAGCCGCGCTGCGCCGTACAAAACTGGCGATAGATTTTCGAGCTAAAGGATAGCTTATGACCACAAACCGTGGTTAGCTGAATACTAACGATTTGCCAGTAAAGAAGCTAACTAGCTTCTGAACTAGCTTCTGATTAGCTTCTGGATTAGCTTCGGGGCTAGCTTCTGTCTAGTTTCTGGCTAGCTTCTTGGAGGATTACAGATTTGAGGTAAATAATACTTTTTTATAAATATAAATTGGTGAGGCTGGTTGCAGGAGAGTGTTTTGAAGATGAGTTGATGGAAAATTAAAAAAATGTATGTGAAAAAAGTTGTAAGTATATATATATATATATATATACGGGACACGACAAGACAAAGACAAAAGACGTCTGAACTGCTATGCCATCTTGGAATCGATGCCAAAGACACGACACCAAGAAGCCTCGAGGCTGTAATCACTGTCAAAGGTGCTTCAACAAAGTACTTAGTAAAGGGTCTGAATACTTATGGAATGGGATATTTCATTTTTTTTATACGTCTACAAAAATGTCTAAAAACCTGTTTTGCTTTGTCATTATGGGGTATTGTGTGTAGATTGATGAGGGAAAAAACTATTTATTACATTTTATAATAAGGCTGTGTCATGATGTTGGTCTGAGGGGGGAGGTTTATGACCCCCATAAATACCTTTCCCCCTTTTCCTCTCTCTACTCTACCGATGTGACTATTGAAAATCCCTTTGTTAACATTGAGAGAGAGCCTGCTGACATCAAAAGATGGGAAACGGAACCATATTTCGGTAATCCAACCAGTTGAAAATATGCGTTGGATGTCAGTCCAGTTTGCGTCTGAGACATGATTACTGATGATAGCACGACATAAACTGTATCTTGGAAAATCTACACATTCTAGTTATCAGAGTCACATGGAATTGTTGTGGAATTTAAATGTTTAGATATGAAACTATTTGTGAAAAGATTAAATGTCATTTTTAGCTTCTTAATGAGAGAACGGTTTGTCAGAAGAACAGCACTCTGCTCACTCAGAGGCCCAAGTGAACAGACATGGGTTGTAAACTATGACACACAGCCCTCTCTCCCAATCCTATGATTGAAGATGACGGTCAACACGCCGAAAGGATGAATTTCGACTATACCAGCCAGAATATAGCATGAGCTTAAAAGTATGGCAACTTGGTATGAACTTTGAACTCTTATTCACTCCAGAAATGATACCTCCTAGCCAATACCTCCTAGCCGTAAACGTGGGCTAGGACAGGACGGACGACATATCCATTCTACCACGCTCCAGTTCACCACTAGACAGTCTTTAGAGGACCAGAGATCCATGCTGGACAACCCGGCCTCCCATCTATGACCAAACGATCGAAGCGCAGCTCAGAGTAAATATTTATTTCATTTTCCTTTCCAAATGGGCGGTAACTTAGAATGCATAAGATACTGTATTTACGATAGCATAACTTCTCCCTTTTTTTCTCAGTCTTCCCGCTCTTTCACTCAAAACCCCCCCCCTTTTCTCTGTGTAAACAGCCGCGATATCGGCTCCGTTCACCAGGTCCATCAATGTATGATTCATTCTGTGTATATGTAATTCTGTGTGATTAGTTAGGTATTTAGTAAATAAATAATTAAACCACATTTTGTATTGCTGATTCAACTTGTTAGCCAGGGTTCGTGAAGATAACCAAGAATTTACAACTTTCAGATGAGTCTAAATATGGTGATGGTTAAATATGGACTGCTACTGACGTAAAAGATTACCCGGTCTTTAAGAGTTTATTCGGAAGATAACAGCTCTATAAACATTATTTCGTGGTGCCCCGACTTTCTAGTTAATTATTTACCTGAGTAGCTTAATCAGGTAATTTTAGTTACAGAAAATTATTTTATAGAATGTCATATCACTTAATCCGGCATAGCCAAAGACACGACAGCTGTAATGTAACAAAATATAGATAAAGTCAAGGGGTCTAAATACTTTCCGAATAGTGTTGATTGGGCAACAAAATTGAACACATCCACGTTGAACTACATTACCTAAATGCTCACCAAAGAATACACCCGATCCGTTCCTGAGTTTTCTTTAACAAACATAGATTAAAAAATATCCTGAAGTAAATGTGTGTGCTTGATAGTCTTGAAGTATTTATGTAGTATTAGTAGTAGTGGTAGTGATGACAGTAGTAATGCTGATAATAGGGTTTTTATAGGCTATGGGTTAGTTATAGTGACCTATTTTGGGGTGTTTTGTAGGTGTGGAGTTATTATAGTGGGTTATAGTGGGCTAGTATATTATGCGAGAGTGAGTAATATAGCATCATAAGCCATAGAATGCGGTTTCCAGCTCTGAAAGTTTGGATTTCTGATTGGAATGTTGAAGACTGCATTCTGCAATTGAAATTAATGGGGATACAACAAGTCTGTAGTTTGTAGTATGAACTGTAGGCAAAACTATATTGAAGCAATCTTAGTTCCATCTGTCTGCAAAATTCAACATTGGGTTGGTGTTCGTAGCTAATACAGATCAAGAGCAGTACTTGGCAAATCCAAATGTTTCCTTTGAAGTCTATGGAGCTTTTATGCAAATATAAACAATTGTAGTTCCAAAAGTACAAATAGTATCAACAACATTTTGACAAGGAATCTAAGTTATGTCAGTGTGTACATGTCAACGTTGGTTTGATGTTAGTAGCTTCAACGATTCAAGAGCAGTGGCCATCCAAATACTTCCCTTTGTACCCTATGGGACATTTATGGAAGTGTAACATTTTTATAGTTCCAAAAGTACAAATTGTATCAACAAACTTTTGACAAGGAATCTAAGTTGAGTCAGTCTTCACATTCAACGTTTGTTTCGTTTTTGTAGCATAAACGATTCAAGAACAGTGGCACACATTTTAATAAATGGTTATTGTTGAAAAAGTATACATAGTATCAAAAAGCTGTATACAAGCAAATGATTCCAGACTGGTCTGCATGCCTGTAAGTTTGAATGGTGTTTCTAGCTTTAACGGTTCAAGAGGATTGGCAGCTCCATTCTTTACCTATCGTCTCCATTCAAGTCTATGGCCATTGAAATGCATTGGGATTTATGCAAATGTTGTTGTGGTGTGAAAAGTATAAGTAGTATCGAGAGAAAAAATCAAGCAAGCTGAAGACAGTCAGCCTGTACGTTTTGAAGTTCGGGATTTTGGCGCTACAAGTGGCGGTGGAAGGAGAACATTAATATCCATTTTTCTAAGTTGTTCTTACAAGCACATCTAACTAGCATTCTGACATAGAAAACTTTTGAACAGACATTCAAGAAATCCAACAATGTTGTCAACAGTGACACTTGAATCACAGAAAAAGCTTAATTACAATCTTCTGTTTGAAGATTTAAGAGATATATATATATTTTTGTATATATATATTATATATATCCATATACATACATACATACATACACATGCATACCCATATATATACAGTTGAAGTCGGAAGTTTACATACACTTAGGTTGGAGTCATTAAAACTCATTTTTAAACTCCTCCACACATGTATTGTTAACAAACTATAGTTTTGGCAAGTCAGTTAGGACATCTACTTTGTGCATGACACAAGTCATTTTTCCAACAAATGTTTACAGACAGATTATTTAACTTATAGTTCACAGTATCACAATTCCAGTGGGTCAAAAGGGATCATGTTTAGGCAGCCATTTCCCCACTGTGTTTTGTGGGATCTTGTTTTTGTGTTGTTGCCTGTGAGCACTCCAGAACGCCAGGTTTCGTTTATTCTTTGCTTTTGTGCGGTTCACTTCAAATAAAATATGTCGAACCGATTTCACACTGCACTTTGGTCTGAATGTGATTACGACTATCATGACACATTTGAGTCAATTGGAGGTGTACCTGTGGATGTACTTCAAGGCCTACCTTCAAATTCAGTGCCAATTTGCATAACATCATGGGAAAATCAAAACAAATCAGTCCCAACAAATTGTAGACCTTCACAAGTCTGGTTCATCCTTGGGAGCAATTTCCAAATGCCTGAAGGTACCACGTTCATCTGTACAAACAACAGCCGTCATACCGCTCAGGAAGGAGACGCGTTCTGTCTCCTAGAGATGAACGTACTTTGGTGCAAAAAGCGCAAATAAACCCCAGAACAATAAGGACCTTGTGAATATTCTGGAGGAAACAGGTACAAAAGTATCTATATCCACAGAAAAAAGAGTCCTATATCGACATAACCTGAAAGGCCGCTCAGCAAGGAAGAAGCCACTGCTCTGCTCCAAAACCGCCATAAAAAAGCCAGACTATGGTTTACAGCTGCACATGGGGACAAAGCTCGTAGTTTTTGGAGAAATGTCCTCTGGTCTGATTAAACAAAAATATAACTGTTTTGTCATAATGACCATCGTTATGTTTGGAGGAAAAAGGGGGAGGCGTGCAAGCCAAAGAACACCATCCCAACTGTGATGCACGGAGGTGGCTGCATCATGTTGTGGGGGTGCTTTGCTGCATGAGGGACTGGTGCACTTCACAAATAGATGGCATCATGAGGAAGAAACATTATGTGGATATATTGAAGCAACATCTCAGGACATCAGTCAGGAAGTTAAAGCTTGGTCACAAATGGGTCTTCCAAATGGACAATGACCCCAAGCATACTTCCGAAGTTGTGGCGAAATGACTTAAGGACAACAAAGTCAAGTTTGACCCAGGATAAGTAATTTAAAGGCAATGCTACCAAAAACGAATTGAGTGTATGCAAACTTCTGAGCCACTGGGTATGTGATGGACAAAATAAAAGCTGAGATAAATAATTCTCTCTTCTATTATTTGGACATTTCACATTCTTAAAATAAAGTGGTGATCCTAACTGACCTAAAACAGGGAATTCTTACTCTGATTAAATGTCAGGAATTGTGAAAAACTGAGTTTAAATGTATTTGGCTAAGGTGTATGTAAACGTCCGACTTCAACTGTATATATATACATATATACATATATATATACACTACTGTTCAAATATTTGGGGTGACTTAGAATTAACATCAAATTGATCAGAAATACAGTGTATATATTGTTAATGTTGTAAATGACTATTGTAGCTGGAAACGGCAGATTGTTAATGGACTATCTAAATAGGCGTACAGAGGCCCATTATCAGCAACCATCACTCCTGTGTTCCAAAGGCACGTTGTGTTAGCTAATCCAAGTTTATCATTTTAAAAGGCTAATTGATCATTAGAAAACCCTTTAGCAATTATGTTAGCACAGTTGAACACTGTTGATGTACAGAAGCAATACATCTGGCCTTCTTTAGACTAGTTGAGTATCTGGAGCATCAGCATTTGTGGTTTCGATTACAGGCTCAAAATAGCCAGAAACAAATAACTTTTTTCTGATACTCATCAATCTATTCTTGTTCTGAGTAATGAAGGCTATTCCATGCGAGAAATTGCCAAGAAACTGAAGATCTTGTACAACGCTGTGTAGTTCTCCCTTCACAGAACAGCGCAAACTGGCGCTAACCATAATGGAAAGAGGTGTGGGAGGCCCCGGTGCACAACTGAACAAGAAGACAAGTACATTAGAGTGTCTAGTTTAAGAAACAGACTCCTCACAAATTCTCAGCTGGCAGCTTCATAAAATAGTACCCGTAAAACACCAGTCTCAACATCAACAGTGAAGAGGTGACTCCAGGATGAGGGCCTTCTAGGCAGAGTTGCAAAGAAAAGCCATATCTCAGACTGGCCAATAACAAGAAAAGATTAAGATGGGCAAAAGAACACAGACACTTGACAGAGGATCTCTGCCTAGAAGACGAGCATCCTGGAGTCGTCTCGTCACGGTTGACGTTGAGATTGATGTTTTGTGGGTACTATTTAATGAAGCTGCCAGTATATTTTCTTTAACCATTTATGGTATTTAATGCAGGGCCAACAGACAACTTCCTTACTTTTTCCCCCTTCTACTTGTCTCTTCCATTTTTGTGGTAATGCTGCAATTAGTTGGTTGTACTTTTGGGTAGAGCAGAGAGTGTCTGTGTTAGCTGCATGTGTGACATAACTCTACCAGTCCTATTTATGATATAATTTACAAAATTTTTACATTTTGTAAAAAATGTATCGAAAAATATATATATTTTTTTATCAATGACTATATTTAACCACAATATTTGTTGTATTATTCGTTCTGTCTCTTCAGGTGGAGTAAACTGAAATTGCAACCAACTTTCTAAGGTTTGTATAAAAAATAACTATATTTTGGAGATTATTTCGTTTTCAAATAACCGAAAGTGAGCAGTTGTAATCTGAATAAAGGGACAAAGGCCGTTCTTGAACATGGGGTGAGACATTCTTACAGATTTACTAGAGAACCATTTCAGATTCAAGTATATCTTTTGTATGATTGATGCCTTTAGTGAGAGGTCTAATTGTTTAATATATAATAAATTCTTCCCTTCCGAATTCACATTCGTCATATAAATTAGCCCTTTTAATTTTGTCTGGCTTGCCATTCCAAATAAAATGGAATATTTTTTGTTCATATAATTTAAAAGCAGGTCACTAGGTGTAGGCAAAACCATAAGCAAATAGGTAAACTGTGATATGACTTAAGAGTTAATCAGGGTGATTTTTCCACAAAAAGACAGGTATTTTCCTTTCCATGGTAGCAAGATCTTATCTATTATCTACTTTCTATTGAAATTTATTGGAGTGAGATAATTTCTTTCTTTCGGGATTTGTATACCGAGTATGTCCATAGCCCATCAGACCATTTCATTGGTAAACTACACGATAATGTAAAAGTAGCATTTTCTTGTGATCCAATACGTAATATCATAATTTGGTTGTGAGATTAGCAAAAATATCTAGATCCTCTATGAGGCTGTGGAGGGATTCTGATTGGGGTTTAAAAAGAAAACATGAATCATCAGCGTAAAATGGCACCTTTGTTTTTAAGCCCTGGATCTCTAATCCGTTGATATTATTGTTGGATCAGATTTTAATAGCTAACATTTCCATGGCGATAATAAATAGACATGCCGATTTTGTTGATAAACCAATCTTCAAGTTTAGATTTTTACAGTCAAAATTAAGGTAAGTTAAATTGGTTTATATATTTCTAGATGTGTTATTACAGATCATAGAGTACATTCTCACTTAAGTCAACCAGCTTGTGTTGATTGTATATCTATACGTTGTGTTCTATTTAAGCGGAGCTGTGATGCTTGTAAAGTGACACCTAACAGCTACGTCTCACTCTGGTCTCCATAACTTGGCAGTAGCTAGGGACATACGTTATATCATTAGCTAGCTAGCTAATATTATATCCTGACAACATTGACTCTTCAAATATTTTGTTAAATTATCTTAGCCATCTATTCACAATTGAATTGAATCCAGATTCTGCATATCTCTCTTTTTCTGCATACCTCTCTTTTTCTCTGTCTGTCTGTCTGTCTGTCTGTCTGTCTGTCTGTCTGTCTGTCTGTCTCTCTCTCTCTCTCTCTCTCTCTTCGCGCTCTCGCTCTCTCTCTCTCTCTCTCTCTCTCTCTCTCTCTCTCTATCTCGTATCGCTACTGTATTTAACAAGTCACTTTTGACAGCTAACCATTTTACGTTATGGGATATAAACAATCAAGCTCTTAATTTCAACAAACATTGCAATCTCTTTCTTACCTTTAAGCTATATATGCACATATTTTATCTTCCATGTTGACATTTAGTCATCACAAAATAATCAACAAGAGGTCTTGTCTAGCTCCCTGTGATGATCAGCCAATTTATAAAAAATGTCACTGTCCTGCACATGACATTGCCTAGCTTCTGTACCGTATCAATCAGGTCAGCTACGTTGGTGAGTTCTTTCTCTATTGCTCAAAATGTGAACAAATTCCGGTTGGTTTGTTGTGAAAATTATTTTTAAAAAGTCGAAACATAATCCAGTTCTCAGGATAGCTACCAACTACTAGCTAGCTTGCCAAGTCACAAACAGAAAAGCCGAAATGGTCCCGAGTTGTCATACTACTATTAACGCAGCTAGCTACAGATGTACTTACTAACATCACAATATCAGCATGGCTAGTGATGTGACTACAGCCGGTGTTAGAGGGTGCAGCGGTGGGCATTTGCCAAACCAAATCCTTCTGATTTAAACCCATATATAAGTATTACTCAACTTTGGGGCAGGAAAGCTATGCTTACATACAGTACATTCCTGAGTTGTCTCAACACATTTGCCAAAGTTGAGTAAACTAGAAATCGTGTTTCAGCTGGTTAACTTGATTTTTTTTACGTTGACACGACTTCAATTTTCTTTTCTTTTTTTCTTTTTTTTCTTTTTTTTTTTTTTTACAGCTGATAGCAGTGTCTGGTTTAATAAACAGAGTTTGATTGTACAGAGTCGTATGTCAAATTTAGGGTAGGGCTGCTCATTTTAATTTCCTGTCTTTTGTGGCTACACTAAATTTGTAAATTTATCACCAATGTCCCAGGATCAACAAGTTGTGCTCTCCACTCTGTAGAAATGACTCAGTTGAAAGAGACAGACTCTTCACGCTGTAGAAATGAATGTCTGTAGAGACAGACTCTCCAATCTGCTGGTGACTATATAGTACTACATAGGTAGAGAACATTGAACATTACAAACCTGTCAACAGCAACAACTGGACAAAAACTGAGATAGAACCTTACAGTCCCAAGCTCTCGATCTGTGAAAACAACAAACAAAGAGCAGAGTAGAAGGAAATGTCTTATTACATAGTTAACAGACCTTAGGGTCCTCAATGGAAGATTCTGAAAGTTTCCCTGCTCCTTTCATGCTCGAGGTCAAGTGCTGGGAGAACAAGCGCACGCACATACGACCTCACAGATTCACTCTCTTTGTGAGCATGTGTGTATGTGTGTTCTTTGTGCGAGATCGATTTATTCTTCTCACTACAGAAGAGTTCTGTGGGATATAAAGATGTAGCCATGAATGGCTGCCATCCTCAAGAACGCTTCTTGTTTCTTTTTCTGTCTCTCTTTGATGAGCACATTGAGGTGACCTGTGGTTCAAGGGTCGTGGAACTGCACAGATTGACGTCAAAAACATAAAAAAATCACTCTCTTCTGCCATCTCCAACTGCAATTACTCAAAAAATGGTTCCCGCTTACAATGTCAACCTTCAAGAAACACACACACACACACACACACACACACACACACACACACACACACACACACACACACACACACACACACACACACACACACACACACACACACACACACACACACACACACACACACACACACACACACAGGGAAGAGGGAAGGGTCAAGGACATTGTGTGTAATAGTCTGTGATGTTGTGAGATTTAGTGACGCTGTCAGTCCCAGTAATATGTCTCCTGTTGTTCTGCTAACAGTAGTAATAGTCTGTGATGTTGCCCCATTGTGCTTCTGATAGATCCTGATTACTCCCACTGAGATACAGTGAGGCTGAGAGACGGTGAGGCAAAGTGTGTGTGTGTGTGTGCGTCTGGAAGTTGGGTTAGGGCTAGGTCAGTAGGGTGTTTACGAGGTAGGGGAGGGTTGTGTGATTGCGTGTGTGTGTCTGTCAGGGGGGTGGTTGCTTGAGTGCGGGGTTTAGAGAGTGGTGTTTAGAAGGGCGGAAGTGTACCTCCCCCTCCCCCTTCTTACCAGACTCCAGGCCCCAGGGGAGGTCAGCTCCTCTTGACCCCTGCGTTCCACAGTCAGGCACCACAACAAGGCCCCCACACATACACACACATATGCATGCCCGCACCCACTCGCACACACAAAAGATCCCCCAAACACACATTTAGGTCAAACACACACATGCATGCTGGCACGCACACACTCACACAAACTTCCACACACACACACACACACACACACACACACACACACACACACACACACACACACACACACACACACACACACACACACACACACACACACACACACATGCACACTCAAGAAAAACACGTGCACGTGCACATGCACACACACACACCCGTCCACCCCCTGTGTGTAATCGTACTTCCCTCACTCCATCTCTCCACTTTTCCCCTGTCCTCTCGCACTTCCCTCACTCCATCCCTCCACTTTTTCCCTGTCCTCTCGCACTTCCCTCACTCCATCCCTCCACTTGTTCCCTGTCCTCTCGCACTTCCCTCACTCCATCCCTCCACTTTTCCCCTGTCCTCTCGCACTTCCCTCACTCCATCCCTCCACTTTTCCCCTGTCCTCTCGCACTTCCCTCACTCCATCCCTCCACTTTTCCCCTGTCCTCTCGCACTTCCCTCACTCCATCCCTCCACTTGTTCCCTGTCCTCTCGCACTTCCCTCACTCCATCCCTCCACTTTTCCCCTGTCCTCTCGCACTTCCCTCTCTCCCCCTGCACTCCTCTCCTAACAGACTAAACAATTGTGACTTAGCTGGGAAACAGTTTTGGATCCAGATGCTGTTTCTCTTTCTCCCTCATCCCTCACTCCCCTCCTCCTCCCCCCTCACTGACCTCTGCCTCTCCCTACCCCCTTCAGTCTCTCTCTCTCTCTCTCTCTCTCTCTCTCTCTCTCTCTCTCTCTCTCTCCATTCCTACCTCTGCCTCTTTCTCTTTCTCTCTCTTCTTTCAGCTTGCTTTGATTGGGGAGCAGGCACAGGAAGTCTCTCAGCAGTCCCCCTCCCTCTTCTTCTTCTCCAACACTCCTCCCTTCTCTCTCCCCTTCTCCTAGCCCCTCTCCTAGCCCCTCTCCTAGCCTCTCTCCTAGACACTCCATTAATACTCAAAATGACAGAAAGTTTAGAGCTGTTCTTCTTTCCTCTCTTGTGTTTCTTATGTGTTTATTGTTAATCCAGCTCACTGCAGCTGCCTGATCCACTCATGCCCCAATCTGCTCTCCCTCTCTATTTCCCCCCTATTTTCTACTTCCCACCTCCTCTCTCTTCCCTCACTCGTTCCCTTTTCTTACTCTCTTCTCTCTCTCTTCTTTCCCTCTACCTTCTCTTTCTCCTTCTTTCTCCCCCTCTCTAATTTTGCTTTCTTTTGTCTGTGTTCACCTTGGACCGGTGGAGCGTTTACCTTGGACCTGTGGAGCGTTCACCTTGGACCTGTGGAGCGTTCACCTTGGACCTGTGGAGCGTTCACCTTGGACCTGTGGAGCGTTTACCTTGGACCTGTGGAGCGTTCACCTTGGACCTGAGGAGTGTTCACCTTGGACATGTGGAGCGTTTACCTTGGACCTGTGGAGCGTTCACCTTGGACATTTGGAGCGTTCACCTTGGACATGTGGAGCGTTTACCTTGGACCTGTGGAGCGTTCACCTTGAACCGGTGGAGCGTTTACCTTGGACCTGTGGAGCGTTTACCTTGGACCTGTGGAGCGTTTACCTTGGACCGGTGGAACGTTTACCTTGGACCTGTGGAGCGTTTACCTTGGACCTGTGGAGCGTTTACCTTGGACCGGTGGAGCGTTTACCTTGGACCTGTGGAGCGTTCACCTTGGACATGTGTAGCGTTCACCTTGGACATGTGGAGCGTTCACCTTGGACCTGTGGAGCGTTTACCTTGGACCGGTGGAGCGTTTACCTTGGAACTGTGGAGCGTTCACCTTGGACCTGTGGAGCGTTCACCTTGGACCCGAGGAGCGTTCACCTTGGACCTGTGGAGCGTTCACCTTGGACCCGAGGAGCGTTCACCTTGGACCTGTGGAGCGTTCACCTTGGACATGTGGAGCGTTCACCTTGGACCTGTGGAGCGTTCACCTTGGACCTGTGGAGCGTTCACCTTGGACCTGTGGAGCTTTCACCTTGGACATGTGGAGCGTTCACCTTGGACCTGTGGAGCGTTCACCTTGGACCGGTGGAGCGTTCACCTTGGACCTGTGGAGCGTTCACCTTGGACCCGAGGAGTGTTCACCTTGGACATGTGGAGCGTTTACCTTGGACATGTGGAGCGTTCACCTTGGACCTGTGGAGCGTTCACCTTGGACCTGTGGAGCGTTCACCTTGGACCGTTGGAGCGTTCACCTTGGACCTGTTTAGCGTTCACCTTGGACCTGTGGAGCGTTCACCTTGGACCTGTGGAGCGTTCACCTTGGACCCGAGGAGTGTTCACCTTGGACATGTGGAGCGTTTACCTTGGACCTGTGGAGCGTTCACCTTGGACCTGTGGAGCGTTCACCTTGGACATGTGGAGCGTTCACCTTGGACATGTGGAGCGTTCACCTTGGACCCGAGGAGTGTTCACCTTGGACATGTGGAGCGTTCACCTTGGACCTGTGGAGCGTTCACCTTGGACCTGTGGAGCGTTCACCTTGGACCGGTGGAGCGTTCACCTTGGACCTGTGGAGCATTCACCTTGGACCTTTGGAGCGTTCACCTTGGACCTGTGGAGCGTTCACCTTGGACCTGTGGAGCGTTCACCTTGGACATGTGGAGTGTTCACCTTGGACATGTGGAGCGTTCACCTTGGACCTGTGGAGCGTTCACCTTGGACATGTGGAGCGTTCACCTTGGACCTGTGGAGCGTTCACCTTGGACCGGTGGAGCGTTCACCTTGGACCTGTGGAGCGTTCACCTTGGACCTGTGGAGCGTTCACCTTGGACCTGAGGAGTGTTCACCTTGGACCTGTGGAGCGTTCACCTTGGACCTGTGGAGCGTTCGCCTTGGACCTGTGGAGCGTTCACCTTGGACATGTGGAGCGTTCACCTTGGACCCGAGGAGTGTTCATCTTGGACATGTGGAGCGTTTACCTTGGACCTGTGGAGCGTTCACCTTGGACCTGTGGAGCGTTCACCTTGGACATGTGGAGCGTTCACCTTGGACATGTGGAGCGTTCACCTTGGACCCGAGGAGCGTTCACCTTGGACATGTGGAGCGTTTACCTTGGACATGTGGAGCGTTCACCTTGGACCTGTGGAGCGTTCACCTTGGACCGGTGGAGCGTTCACCTTGGACCTGTGGAGCGTTCACCTTGGACCTGTGGAGCGTTCACCTTGGACATGTGGAGCGTTCACCTTGGACATGAGGAGCGTTCACCTTGGACCTGTGGAGCGTTCACCTTGGACCTGTGGAGCGTTCACCTTGGACCTGTGGAGCGTTCACCTTGGACCTGTGGAGCGTTCACCTTGGACCTGTGGAGCGTTCACCTTGGACCTGTGGAGCGTTCACCTTGGACATGTGGAGCGTTCACCTTGGACATGTGGAGCGTTCACCTTGGACCAGTGGAGCGTTCACCTTGGACATGTGGAGCGTTCACCTTGGACCGGTGGAGCGTTCACCTTGGACATGTGGAGCGTTCACCTTGGACATGAGGAGCGTTCACCTTGGACCTGTGGAGCGTTCACCTTGGACCTGTGGAGAGTTCACCTTGGACCTGTGGAGCGTTCACCTTGGACCTGTGGAGCGTTCACCTTGGACCTGAGGATGGTTCACTTTGGACCTGTGGAGCGTTCACCTTGGACCTGTGGAGCGTTCGCCTTGGACCTGTGGAGCGTTCACCTTGGACATGTGGAGCGTTCACCTTGGACATGTGGAGCGTTTACCTTGGACCTGTGGAGCGTTCGCCTTGGACCTGTTTAGCGTTCACCTTGGACCTGTGGAGCGTTCACCTTGGACCTGAGGAGTGTTCACCTTGAACCTGTGGAGCGTTTACCTTGGACCTGTGGAGTGTTCACCTTGGAGCTGTGGAGCGTTCACCTTGGACCGGTGGAGCATTCACCTTGGACCTGTGGAGCGTTCACCTTGGACCTGTGGAGCGTTCACCTTGGACCTGTGGCGCGTTCACCTTGGACCTGTGGAGCGTTCACCTTGGACATGTGGAGCGTTCACCTTGGACATGTGGAGCGTTCACCTTGGACCTGTGGAGCGTTCACCTTGGACATGTGGAGCGTTCACCTTGGACCTGTGGATCGTTCACCTTGGACCGGTGGAGCGTTCACCTTGGACCTGTGGAGCGTTCACCTTGGACATGTGGAGCGTTCACCTTGGACATGAGGAGCGTTCACCTTGGACCTGTGGAGCGTTCACCTTGGACCTGTGGAGCGTTCACCTTGGACATGAGGAGCGTTCACCTTGGACCTGTGGAGCGTTCACCTTGGACCTGTGGAGCGTTCACCTTGGACCTGTGGAGCGTTCACCTTGGACCTGTGGAGCGTTCACCTTGGACCTGTGGAGCGTTCACCTTGGACCTGTGGAGCGTTCACCTTGGACATGTGGAGCGTTCACCTTGGACATGTGGAGCGTTCACCTTGGACCAGTGGAGCGTTCACCTTGGACATGTGGAGCGTTCACCTTGGACCGGTGGAGCGTTCACCTTGGACATGTGGAGCGTTCACCTTGGACATGAGGAGCGTTCACCTTGGACCTGTGGAGCGTTCACCTTGGACCTGTGGAGAGTTCACCTTGGACCTGTGGAGCGTTCACCTTGGACCTGTGGAGCGTTCACCTTGGACCTGAGGATGGTTCACTTTGGACCTGTGGAGCGTTCACCTTGGACCTGTGGAGCGTTCGCCTTGGACCTGTGGAGCGTTCACCTTGGACATGTGGAGCGTTCACCTTGGACATGTGGAGCGTTTACCTTGGACCTGTGGAGCGTTCGCCTTGGACCTGTTTAGCGTTCACCTTGGACCTGTGGAGCGTTCACCTTGGACCTGAGGAGTGTTCACCTTGAACCTGTGGAGCGTTTACCTTGGACCTGTGGAGTGTTCACCTTGGAGCTGTGGAGCGTTCACCTTGGACCGGTGGAGCATTCACCTTGGACCTGTGGAGCGTTCACCTTGGACCTGTGGAGCGTTCACCTTGGACCTGTGGCGCGTTCACCTTGGACCTGTGGAGCGTTCACCTTGGACATGTGGAGCGTTCACCTTGGACATGTGGAGCGTTCACCTTGGACCTGTGGAGCGTTCACCTTGGACATGTGGAGCGTTCACCTTGGACCTGTGGATCGTTCACCTTGGACCGGTGGAGCGTTCACCTTGGACCTGTGGAGCGTTCACCTTGGACATGTGGAGCGTTCACCTTGGACATGAGGAGCGTTCACCTTGGACCTGTGGAGCGTTCACCTTGGACCTGTGGAGCGTTCACCTTGGACCTGTGGAGCGTTCACCTTGGACCTGTGGAGCGTTCACCTTGGACCTGTGGAGCGTTCACCTTGGACCTGTGGAGCGTTCACCTTGGACATGTGGAGCGTTCACCTTGGACATGTGGAGCGTTCACCTTGGACCAGTGGAGCGTTCACCTTGGACATGTGGAGCGTTCACCTTGGACCGGTGGAGCGTTCACCTTGGACATGTGGAGCGTTCACCTTGGACATGAGGAGCGTTCACCTTGGACCTGTGGAGCGTTCACCTTGGACCTGTGGAGAGTTCACCTTGGACCTGTGGAGCGTTCACCTTGGACCTGTGGAGCGTTCACCTTGGACCTGAGGATGGTTCACTTTGGACCTGTGGAGCGTTCACCTTGGACCTGTGGAGCGTTCGCCTTGGACCTGTGGAGCGTTCACCTTGGACATGTGGAGCGTTCACCTTGGACATGTGGAGCGTTTACCTTGGACCTGTGGAGCGTTCGCCTTGGACCTGTTTAGCGTTCACCTTGGACCTGTGGAGCGTTCACCTTGGACCTGAGGAGTGTTCACCTTGAACCTGTGGAGCGTTTACCTTGGACCTGTGGAGTGTTCACCTTGGAGCTGTGGAGCGTTCACCTTGGACCGGTGGAGCATTCACCTTGGACCTGTGGAGCGTTCACCTTGGACCTGTGGAGCGTTCACCTTGGACCTGTGGAGCGTTCACCTTGGACATGTGGAGCGTTTACCTTGGACATGTGGAGCGTTCACCTTGGACATGTGGAGCGTTCACCTTGGACATGTGGAGCGTTCACCTTGGACATGTGGAGCGTTCACCTTGGACCTGTGGAGCGTTCACCTTGGACCTGTGGAGCGTTCACCTTGGACATGTGGAGCGTTCACCTTGGACCTGTGGAGCGTTCACCTTGGACATGTGGAGCGTTCAACTTGGACCTGTGGAGCATTCACCTTGGACATGTGGAGCGTTCACCTTGGACATGTGGAGCGTTCACCTTGGACCTGTGGAGCGTTCACCTTGGACATGTGGAGCGTTCAACTTGGACCTGTGGAGCATTCACCTTGGACATGTGGAGCGTTTACCTTGGACCTGTGGAGCGTTCACCTTGGACATGTGGAGTGTTCACCTTGGAGCTGTGGAGCGTTCACCTTGGACCTGTGGAGCGTTCACCTTGGAACTGTGGAGCGTTCACCTTGAACATGTGGAGCGTTCACCTTGGACATGTGGAGCGTTCACCTTGGACCTGTGGAGCGTTCACCTTGGACATGTGGAGCGTTCACCTTGAACCTTTGGAGCGTTCTCCTTGGACCGGTGGAGCGTTCACCTTGGACCTGTGGAGCGTTCTCCTTGGACCGGTGGAGCGTTCACCTTGGACCTGTGGAGCGTTCACCTTGGACCTGTGGAGCGTTCACCTTGGACATGTGGAGCGTTCACCTTGGACATGAAGAGCGTTCACCTTGGACCTGTGGAGCGTTCACCTTGGACCTGTGGAGAGTTCACCTTGGACCTGTGGAGCGTTCACCTTGGACCCGAGGAGTGGTGATCTTGGACATGTGGAGCGTTCACCTTGGACATGTGGAGCGTTCAACTTGGACATGTGGAGCGTTCACCTTGGACATGAAGAGCGTTCACCTTGGACATGTGGAGCGTTCACCTTGGACATGAGGAGCGTTCACCTTGGACCTGTGGAGCGTTCACCTTGGACCTGTGGAGCGTTCACCTTGGACCTGTGGAGCGTTCACCTTGGACCTGTGGAGCGTTCACCTTGGACCTGTGGAGCGTTCACCTTGGACCTGTGGAGCGTTCACCTTGGACATGTGGAGCGTTCACCTTGGACATGTGGAGCGTTCACCTTGGACCAGTGGAGCGTTCACCTTGGACATGTGGAGCGTTCACCTTGGACCGGTGGAGCGTTCACCTTGGACATGTGGAGCGTTCACCTTGGACATGAGGAGCGTTCACCTTGGACCTGTGGAGCGTTCACCTTGGACCTGTGGAGAGTTCACCTTGGACCTGTGGAGCGTTCACCTTGGACCTGTGGAGCGTTCACCTTGGACCTGAGGATGGTTCACTTTGGACCTGTGGAGCGTTCACCTTGGACCTGTGGAGCGTTCGCCTTGGACCTGTGGAGCGTTCACCTTGGACATGTGGAGCGTTCACCTTGGACATGTGGAGCGTTTATCTTGGACCTGTGGAGCGTTCGCCTTGGACCTGTTTAGCGTTCACCTTGGACCTGTGGAGCGTTCACCTTGGACCTGAGGAGTGTTCACCTTGAACCTGTGGAGCGTTTACCTTGGACCTGTGGAGTGTTCACCTTGGAGCTGTGGAGCGTTCACCTTGGACCGGTGGAGCATTCACCTTGGACCCGAGGAGTGGTGATCTTGGACATGTGGAGCGTTCACCTTGGACATGTGGAGCGTTCAACTTGGACATGTGGAGCGTTCACCTTGGACATGAAGAGCGTTCACCTTGGACATGTGGAGCGTTCACCTTGGACATGAGGAGCGTTCACCTTGGACCTGTGGAGCGTTCACCTTGGACCTGTGGAGCGTTCACCTTGGACCTGTGGAGCGTTCACCTTGGACCTGTGGAGCGTTCACCTTGGACCTGTGGAGCGTTCACCTTGGACCTGTGGAGCGTTCACCTTGGACATGTGGAGCGTTCACCTTGGACATGTGGAGCGTTCACCTTGGACCAGTGGAGCGTTCACCTTGGACATGTGGAGCGTTCACCTTGGACCGGTGGAGCGTTCACCTTGGACATGTGGAGCGTTCACCTTGGACATGAGGAGCGTTCACCTTGGACCTGTGGAGCGTTCACCTTGGACCTGTGGAGAGTTCACCTTGGACCTGTGGAGCGTTCACCTTGGACCTGTGGAGCGTTCACCTTGGACCTGAGGATGGTTCACTTTGGACCTGTGGAGCGTTCACCTTGGACCTGTGGAGCGTTCGCCTTGGACCTGTGGAGCGTTCACCTTGGACATGTGGAGCGTTCACCTTGGACATGTGGAGCGTTTACCTTGGACCTGTGGAGCGTTCGCCTTGGACCTGTTTAGCGTTCACCTTGGACCTGTGGAGCGTTCACCTTGGACCTGAGGAGTGTTCACCTTGAACCTGTGGAGCGTTTACCTTGGACCTGTGGAGTGTTCACCTTGGAGCTGTGGAGCGTTCACCTTGGACCGGTGGAGCATTCACCTTGGACCTGTGGAGCGTTCACCTTGGACCTGTGGAGCGTTCACCTTGGACCTGTGGCGCGTTCACCTTGGACCTGTGGAGCGTTCACCTTGGACATGTGGAGCGTTCACCTTGGACATGTGGAGCGTTCACCTTGGACCTGTGGAGCGTTCACCTTGGACATGTGGAGCGTTCACCTTGGACCTGTGGAGCGTTCACCTTGGACCGGTGGAGCGTTCACCTTGGACCTGTGGAGCGTTCACCTTGGACATGTGGAGCGTTCACCTTGGACATGAGGAGCGTTCACCTTGGACCTGTGGAGCGTTCACCTTGGACCTGTGGAGCGTTCACCTTGGACCTGTGGAGCGTTCACCTTGGACCTGTGGAGCGTTCACCTTGGACCTGTGGAGCGTTCACCTTGGACCTGTGGAGCGTTCACCTTGGACATGTGGAGCGTTCACCTTGGACATGTGGAGCGTTCACCTTGGACCAGTGGAGCGTTCACCTTGGACATGTGGAGCGTTCACCTTGGACCGGTGGAGCGTTCACCTTGGACATGTGGAGCGTTCACCTTGGACATGAGGAGCGTTCACCTTGGACCTGTGGAGCGTTCACCTTGGACCTGTGGAGAGTTCACCTTGGACCTGTGGAGCGTTCACCTTGGACCTGTGGAGCGTTCACCTTGGACCTGAGGATGGTTCACTTTGGACCTGTGGAGCGTTCACCTTGGACCTGTGGAGCGTTCGCCTTGGACCTGTGGAGCGTTCACCTTGGACATGTGGAGCGTTCACCTTGGACATGTGGAGCGTTTACCTTGGACCTGTGGAGCGTTCGCCTTGGACCTGTTTAGCGTTCACCTTGGACCTGTGGAGCGTTCACCTTGGACCTGAGGAGTGTTCACCTTGAACCTGTGGAGCGTTTACCTTGGACCTGTGGAGTGTTCACCTTGGAGCTGTGGAGCGTTCACCTTGGACCGGTGGAGCATTCACCTTGGACCTGTGGAGCGTTCACCTTGGACCTGTGGAGCGTTCACCTTGGACCTGTGGAGCGTTCACCTTGGACATGTGGAGCGTTTACCTTGGACATGTGGAGCGTTCACCTTGGACATGTGGAGCGTTCACCTTGGACATGTGGAGCGTTCACCTTGGACATGTGGAGCGTTCACCTTGGACCTGTGGAGCGTTCACCTTGGACCTGTGGAGCGTTCACCTTGGACATGTGGAGCGTTCACCTTGGACCTGTGGAGCGTTCACCTTGGACATGTGGAGCGTTCAACTTGGACCTGTGGAGCATTCACCTTGGACATGTGGAGCGTTCACCTTGGACATGTGGAGCGTTCACCTTGGACCTGTGG
Organism: Oncorhynchus nerka; assembly: GCF_034236695.1. Lineage (NCBI taxonomy): Eukaryota > Metazoa > Chordata > Actinopteri > Salmoniformes > Salmonidae > Oncorhynchus > Oncorhynchus nerka. Next base: position 71,293,754 of record NC_088410.1, read on the forward strand.
AGCGTTCACCTTGGACATGTGGAGCGTTCAACTTGGACCTGTGGAGCATTCACCTTGGACATGTGGAGCGTTTACCTTGGACCTGTGGAGCGTTCACCTTGGACATGTGGAGTGTTCACCTTGGAGCTGTGGAGCGTTCACCTTGGACCTGTGGAGCGTTCACCTTGGAACTGTGGAGCGTTCACCTTGAACATGTGGAGCGTTCACCTTGGACATGTGGAGCGTTCACCTTGGACCTGTGGAGCGTTCACCTTGGACATGTGGAGCGTTCACCTTGAACCTTTGGAGCGTTCTCCTTGGACCGGTGGAGCGTTCACCTTGGACCTGTGGAGCGTTCTCCTTGGACCGGTGGAGCGTTCACCTTGGACCTGTGGAGCGTTCACCTTGGACCTGTGGAGCGTTCACCTTGGACATGTGGAGCGTTCACCTTGGACATGAAGAGCGTTCACCTTGGACCTGTGGAGCGTTCACCTTGGACCTGTGGAGAGTTCACCTTGGACCTGTGGAGCGTTCACCTTGGACCCGAGGAGTGGTGATCTTGGACATGTGGAGCGTTCACCTTGGACATGTGGAGCGTTCAACTTGGACATGTGGAGCGTTCACCTTGGACCCGAGGAGTGTTCACCTTGGACATGTGGAGCGTTTACCTTGGACATGTGGAGCGTTCACCTTGAACCTGTGGAGCGTTCACCTTGGACCTGTGGAGCGTTCACCTTGGACCGGTGGAGCGTTCACCTTGGACCTGTGGAGCGTTCACCTTGGACCTGTGGAGCGTTCACCTTGGACATGTGGAGCGTTCATCTTGGACATGAGGAGCGTTCACCTTGGACCTGTGGAGCGTTCACCTTGGACCTGTGGAGCGTTCACCTTGGACCTGTGGAGCGTTCACCTTGGACATGTGGAGCGTTCACCTTGGACATGTGGAGCGTTCACCTTGGACCTGTGGAGCGTTCACCTTGGACATGTGGAGCGTTCACCTTGGACCTGTGGAGCGTTCACCTTGGACCGGTGGAGCGTTCACCTTGGACCTGTGGAGCGTTCACCTTGGACCGGTGGAGCGTTCACCTTGGACATGTGGAGCGTTCACCTTGGACCTGTGGAGCGTTCACCTTGGACCTGTGGAGCGTTCACCTTGGACATGTGGAGCGTTCACCTTGGACATGTGGAGCGTTCACCTTGGACATGTGGAGCGTTCAACTTGGACATGTGGAGCGTTCACCTTGGACCCGAGGAGTGTTCACCTTGGACATGTGGAGCGTTTACCTTGGACATGTGGAGCGTTCACCTTGAACCTGTGGAGCGTTCACCTTGGACCTGTGGAGCGTTCACCTTGGACCTGTGGAGCGTTCACCTTGGACATGTGGAGCGTTCACCTTGGACATGTGGAGCGTTCACCTTGGACATGTGGAGCGTTCAACTTGGACATGTGGAGCGTTCACCTTGGACCCGAGGAGTGTTCACCTTGGACATGTGGAGCGTTTACCTTGGACATGTGGAGCGTTCACCTTGAACCTGTGGAGCGTTCACCTTGGACCTGTGGAGCGTTCACCTTGGACCGGTGGAGCGTTCACCTTGGACCTGTGGAGCGTTCACCTTGGACCTGTGGAGCGTTCACCTTGGACATGTGGAGCGTTCATCTTGGACATGAGGAGCGTTCACCTTGGACCTGTGGAGCGTTCACCTTGGACATGTGGAGCGTTCACCTTGGACATGTGGAGCGTTCACCTTGGACCTGTGGAGCGTTCACCTTGGACATGTGGAGCGTTCACCTTGGACCTGTGGAGCGTTCACCTTGGACCGGTGGAGCGTTCACCTTGGACCTGTGGAGCGTTCACCTTGGACCGGTGGAGCGTTCACCTTGGACATGTGGAGCGTTCACCTTGGACATGAGGAGCGTTCACCTTGGACCTGTGGAGCGTTCACCTTGGACCTGTGGAGAGTTCACCTTGGACCTGTGGAGCGTTCACCTTGGACCTGTGGAGCGTTCACCTTGGACCTGAGGATGGTTCACCTTGGACCTGTGGAGCGTTCACCTTGGACCTGTGGAGCGTTCGCCTTGGACCTGTGGAGCGTTCACCTTGAACATGTGGAGCGTTCACCTTAGACCCGAGGAGTGTTCACCTTGGACATGTGGAGCGTTTACCTTGGACCTGTGGAGCGTTCGCCTTGGACCTGTTTAGCGTTCACCTTGGACCTGTGGAGCGTTCACCTTGGACCTGAGGAGTGTTCACCTTGAACCTGTGGAGCGTTTACCTTGGACCTGTGGAGTATTCACCTTGGAGCTGTGGAGCGTTCACCTTGGACCGGTGGAGCATTCACCTTGGACCGGTGGAGCGTTTACCTTGGACCTGTGGAGCGTTCACCTTGGACATGTGGAGCGTTCACCTTGGACATGTGGAGCGTTCACCTTGGAGCTGTGGAGCGTTCACCTTGGACCGGTGGAGCATTCACCTTGGACCTGTGGAGCGTTCACCTTGGACATGTGGAGCGTTCACCTTGGACATGTGGAGCGTTCACCTTGGACATGTGGAGCGTTCACCTTGGACCTGTGGAGCGTTCACCTTGGACCTGTGGAGCGTTCACCTTGGACCTGTGGAGCGTTCACCTTGGACATGTGGAGCGTTCACCTTGGACCTGTGGAGCGTTCACCTTGGACATGTGGAGCGTTCAACTTGGACCTGTGGAGCATTCACCTTGGACATGTGGAGCGTTCACCTTGGACATGTGGAGCGTTCACCTTGGACATGTGGAGCGTTCACCTTGGACCTGTGGAGCGTTCACCTTGGACATGTGGAGCGTTCACCTTGAACCTGTGGAGCGTTCACCTTGGACATGTGGAGCGTTCAACTTGGACCTGTGGAGCATTCACCTTGGACATGTGGAGCGTTCACCTTGAACCTGTGGAGCGTTCACCTTGGACATGTGGAGCGTTCAACTTGGACCTGTGGAGCATTCACCTTGGACATGTGGAGCGTTCACCTTGGACATGTGGAGCGTTCACCTTGGACCTGTGGAGCGTTCACCTTGGACCTGTGGAGCGTTCACCTTGGACATGTGGAGCGTTCACCTTGGACATGAGGAGCATTCACCTTGGACCTGTGTAGCGTTCACCTTGGACCTGTGGAGCGTTCACCTTGGACCTGTGGAGCGTTCACCTTGGAACTGTGGAGCGTTCACCTTGGACATGTGGAGTGTTCACCTTGGACATGTGGAGCGTTCACCTTGGACCTGTGGAGCGTTCACCTTGGACATGTGGAGCGTTCACCTTGGACCTTTGGAGCGTTCTCCTTGGACCGGTGGAGCGTTCACCTTGGACCTGTGGAGCGTTCACCTTGGACCTGTGGAGCGTTCACCTTGGACATGTGGAGCGTTCACCTTGGACATGAAGAGCGTTCACCTTGGACCTGTGGAGCGTTCACCTTGGACCTGTGGAGAGTTCACCTTGGACCTGTGGAGCGTTCATCTTGGACCTGTGGAGCGTTCACCTTGGACCTGAGGAGTGTTCACCTTGGACCTGTGGAGAGTTCACCTTGGACCAGTGGAGCGTTCGCCTTGGACCTGTGGAACGTTCACCTTGGACATGTGGAGCGTTCACCTTGGACCCGAGGAGTGTTCACCTTGGACATGTGGAGCGTTCACCTTGGACATGTGGAGCGTTCACCTTGGACCTTTGGAGCGTTCTCCTTGGACCGGTGGAGCGTTCACCTTGGACCTGTGGAGCGTTCACCTTGGACATGTGGAGCGTTCACCTTGGACCTGTGGAGCGTTCACCTTGGACATGTGGAGCGTTCACCTTGAACCTGTGGAGCGTTCACCTTGGACATGTGGAGCGTTCAACTTGGACCTGTGGAGCATTCACCTTGGACATGTGGAGCGTTCACCTTGGACATGTGGAGCGTTCACCTTGGACCTGTGGAGCGTTCACCTTGGACCTGTGGAGCGTTCACCTTGGACCCGAGGAGTGTTCACCTTGGTCATGTGGAGCGTTTACCTTGGACATGTGGAGCGTTCACCTTGGACATGTGGAGCGTTCACCTTGGACCAGTGGAGCGTTCACCTTGGACCGGTGGAGCGTTCACCTTGGACCTGTGGAGCGTTCACCTTGGACCTGTGGAGCGTTCACCTTGGACATGTGGAGCGTTCACCTTGGACATGTGGAGCGTTCACCTTGGACCTGTGGAGCGTTCACCTTGGACATGTGGAGCGTTCACCTTGGACCTGTGGAGCGTTCACCTTGGACCGGTGGAGCGTTCATCTTGGACCTGTGGAGCGTTCACCTTGGACCGGTGGAGCGTTCACCTTGGACATGTGGAGCGTTCACCTTGGACATGAGGAGCGTTCACCTTGGACCTGTGGAGCGTTCACCTTGGACCTGTGGAGAGTTCACCTTGGACCTGTGGAGCGTTCACCTTGGACCGGTGGAGCGTTCACCTTGGACCTGTGGAGCGTTCACCTTGGACCGGTGGAGCGTTCACCTTGGACATGTGGAGCGTTCACCTTGGACATGAGGAGCGTTCACCTTGGACCTGTGGAGCGTTCACCTTGGACCTGTGGAGAGTTCACCTTGGACCTGTGGAGCGTTCACCTTGGACCTGTGGAGCGTTCACCTTGGACCTGAGGATGGTTCACCTTGGACCTGTGGAGCGTTCACCTTGGACCTGTGGAGCGTTCGCCTTGGACCTGTGGAGCGTTCACCTTGAACATGTGGAGCGTTCACCTTAGACCCGAGGAGTGTTCACCTTGGACATGTGGAGCGTTTACCTTGGACCTGTGGAGCGTTCGCCTTGGACCTGTTTAGCGTTCACCTTGGACCTGTGGAGCGTTCACCTTGGACCTGAGGAGTGTTCACCTTGAACCTGTGGAGCGTTTACCTTGGACCTGTGGAGTATTCACCTTGGAGCTGTGGAGCGTTCACCTTGGACCGGTGGAGCATTCACCTTGGACCGGTGGAGCGTTTACCTTGGACCTGTGGAGCGTTCACCTTGGACATGTGGAGCGTTCACCTTGGACATGTGGAGCGTTCACCTTGGAGCTGTGGAGCGTTCACCTTGGACCGGTGGAGCATTCACCTTGGACCTGTGGAGCGTTCACCTTGGACATGTGGAGCGTTCACCTTGGACATGTGGAGCGTTCACCTTGGACATGTGGAGCGTTCACCTTGGACCTGTGGAGCGTTCACCTTGGACCTGTGGAGCGTTCACCTTGGACCTGTGGAGCGTTCACCTTGGACATGTGGAGCGTTCACCTTGGACCTGTGGAGCGTTCACCTTGGACATGTGGAGCGTTCAACTTGGACCTGTGGAGCATTCACCTTGGACATGTGGAGCGTTCACCTTGGACATGTGGAGCGTTCACCTTGGACATGTGGAGCGTTCACCTTGGACCTGTGGAGCGTTCACCTTGGACATGTGGAGCGTTCACCTTGAACCTGTGGAGCGTTCACCTTGGACATGTGGAGCGTTCAACTTGGACCTGTGGAGCATTCACCTTGGACATGTGGAGCGTTCACCTTGAACCTGTGGAGCGTTCACCTTGGACATGTGGAGCGTTCAACTTGGACCTGTGGAGCATTCACCTTGGACATGTGGAGCGTTCACCTTGGACATGTGGAGCGTTCACCTTGGACCTGTGGAGCGTTCACCTTGGACCTGTGGAGCGTTCACCTTGGACATGTGGAGCGTTCACCTTGGACATGAGGAGCATTCACCTTGGACCTGTGTAGCGTTCACCTTGGACCTGTGGAGCGTTCACCTTGGACCTGTGGAGCGTTCACCTTGGAACTGTGGAGCGTTCACCTTGGACATGTGGAGTGTTCACCTTGGACATGTGGAGCGTTCACCTTGGACCTGTGGAGCGTTCACCTTGGACATGTGGAGCGTTCACCTTGGACCTTTGGAGCGTTCTCCTTGGACCGGTGGAGCGTTCACCTTGGACCTGTGGAGCGTTCACCTTGGACCTGTGGAGCGTTCACCTTGGACATGTGGAGCGTTCACCTTGGACATGAAGAGCGTTCACCTTGGACCTGTGGAGCGTTCACCTTGGACCTGTGGAGAGTTCACCTTGGACCTGTGGAGCGTTCATCTTGGACCTGTGGAGCGTTCACCTTGGACCTGAGGAGTGTTCACCTTGGACCTGTGGAGCGTTCACCTTGGACCAGTGGAGCGTTCGCCTTGGACCTGTGGAACGTTCACCTTGGACATGTGGAGCGTTCACCTTGGACCCGAGGAGTGTTCACCTTGGACATGTGGAGCGTTTACCTTGGACCCGAGGAGTGTTCACCTTGGACCTGTGGAGCGTTCACCTTGAACCGGTGGAGCGTTTACCTTGGACCTGTGGAGCGTTTACCTTGGACCTGTGGATCGTTCACCTTGGAACTGTGGAGCGTTCACCTTGGACATGTGGAGTGTTCACCTTGGACATGTGGAGCGTTCACCTTGGACCTGTGGAGCGTTCACCTTGGACATGTGGAGCGTTCACCTTGGACCTTTGGAGCGTTCTCCTTGGACCGGTGGAGCGTTCACCTTGGACCTGTGGAGCGTTCACCTTGGACATGTGGAGCGTTCACCTTGGACCTGTGGAGCGTTCACCTTGGACATGTGGAGCGTTCAACTTGGACCTGTGGAGCATTCACCTTGGACATGTGGAGCGTTCACCTTGGACATGTGGAGCGTTCACCTTGGACCTGTGGAGCGTTCACCTTGGACCTGTGGAGCGTTCACCTTGGACCCGAGGAGTGTTCACCTTGGTCATGTGGAGCGTTTACCTTGGACATGTGGAGCGTTCACCTTGGACATGTGGAGCGTTCACCTTGGACCAGTGGAGCGTTCACCTTGGACCGGTGGAGCGTTCACCTTGGACCTGTGGAGCGTTCACCTTGGACCTGTGGAGCGTTCACCTTGGACATGTGGAGCGTTCACCTTGGACATGAGGAGCATTCACCTTGGACCTGTGTAGCGTTCACCTTGGACCTGTGGAGCGTTCACCTTGGACCTGTGGAGCATTCACCTTGGACCTGTGGAGCGTTCACCTTGGACCTGTGGAGCGTTCACCTTGGAACTGTGGAGCGTTCACCTTGGACATGTGGAGTGTTCACCTTGGACATGTGGAGCGTTCACCTTGGACCTGTGGAGCGTTCACCTTGGACATGTGGAGCGTTCACCTTGGACCTTGGAGCGTTCTCCTTGGACCGGTGGAGCGTTCACCTTGGACATGAAGAGCGTTCACCTTGGACCTGTGGAGCGTTCACCTTGGACCTGTGGAGAGTTCACCTTGGACCTGTGGAGCGTTCATCTTGGACCTGTGGAGCGTTCACCTTGGACCTGAGGAGTGTTCACCTTGGACCTGTGGAGCGTTCACCTTGGACCTGTGGAGCGTTCGCCTTGGACCTGTGGAACGTTCACCTTGGACATGTGGAGCGTTCACCTTGGACCCGAGGAGTGTTCACCTTGGACATGTGGAGCGTTTACCTTGGACCCGAGGAGTGTTCACCTTGGACCTGTGGAGCGTTCACCTTGAACCGGTGGAGCGTTTACACTTGGACCTGTGGAGCGTTTACCTTGGACCTGTGGAGCGTTCACCTTGGAACTGTGGAGCGTTCACCTTGGACATTGGTTCACCTTGGACATGTGGAGCGTTCACCTTGGACCTGTGGAGCGTTCACCTTGGACATGTGGAGCGTTCACCTTGGACCTTGGAGCGTTCTCCTTGGACCGGTGGAGCGTTCACCTTGGACCTGTGGAGCGTTCACCTTGGACATGTGGAGCGTTCACCTTGGACCTGTGGAGCGTTCACCTTGGACATGTGGAGCGTTCACCTTGAACCTGTGGAGCGTTCACCTTGGACATGTGGAGCGTTCAACTTGGACCTGTGGAGCATTCACCTTGGACATGTGGAGCGTTCACCTTGGACATGTGGAGCGTTCACCTTGGACCTGTGGAGCGTTCACCTTGGACCCGAGGAGTGTTCACCTTGGTCATGTGGAGCGTTTACCTTGGACATGTGGAGCGTTCACCTTGGACATGTGGAGCGTTCACCTTGGACCAGTGGAGCGTTCACCTTGGACCGGTGGAGCGTTCACCTTGGACCTGTGGAGCGTTCACCTTGGACCTGTGGAGCGTTCACCTTGGACATGTGGAGCGTTCACCTTGGACATGAGTAGCATTCACCTTGGACCTGTGTAGCGTTCACCTTGGACCTGTGGAGCGTTCACCTTGGACCTGTGGAGCATTCACCTTGGACCTGTGGAGCGTTCACCTTGGACCTGTGGAGCGTTCACCTTGGAACTGTGGAGCGTTCACCTTGGACATGTGGAGTGTTCACCTTAGACATGTGGAGCGTTTACCTTGGACCTGTGGAGCGTTTACCTTGGACCTGTGGATCGTTCACCTTGGAACTGTGGAGCGTTCACCTTGGACATGTGGAGTGTTCACCTTGGACATGTGGAGCGTTCACCTTGGACCTGTGGAGCGTTCACCTTGGACATGTGGAGCGTTCACCTTGGACCTTTGGAGCGTTCTCCTTGGACCGGTGGAGCGTTCACCTTGGACCTGTGGAGCGTTCACCTTGGACATGTGGAGCGTTCACCTTGGACCTGTGGAGCGTTCACCTTGGACATGTGGAGCGTTCAACTTGGACCTGTGGAGCATTCACCTTGGACATGTGGAGCGTTCACCTTGGACATGTGGAGCGTTCACCTTGGACCTGTGGAGCGTTCACCTTGGACCTGTGGAGCGTTCACCTTGGACCCGAGGAGTGTTCACCTTGGTCATGTGGAGCGTTTACCTTGGACATGTGGAGCGTTCACCTTGGACATGTGGAGCGTTCACCTTGGACCAGTGGAGCGTTCACCTTGGACCGGTGGAGCGTTCACCTTGGACCTGTGGAGCGTTCACCTTGGACCTGTGGAGCGTTCACCTTGGACATGTGGAGCGTTCACCTTGGACATGAGGAGCATTCACCTTGGACCTGTGTAGCGTTCACCCTGGACCTGTGGAGCGTTCACCTTGGACCTGTGGAGCATTCACCTTGGACCTGTGGAGCGTTCACCTTGGACCTGTGGAGCGTTCACCTTGGAACTGTGGAGCGTTCACCTTGGACATGTGGAGTGTTCACCTTGGACATGTGGAGCGTTCACCTTGGACCTGTGGAGCGTTCACCTTGGACATGTGGAGCGTTCACCTTGGACCTTTGGAGCGTTCTCCTTGGACCGGTGGAGCGTTCACCTTGGACATGAAGAGCGTTCACCTTGGACCTGTGGAGCGTTCACCTTGGACCTGTGGAGAGTTCACCTTGGACCTGTGGAGCGTTCATCTTGGACCTGTGGAGCGTTCACCTTGGACCTGAGGAGTGTTCACCTTGGACCTGTGGAGCGTTCACCTTGGACCTGTGGAGCGTTCGCCTTGGACCTGTGGAACGTTCACCTTGGACATGTGGAGCGTTCACCTTGGACCCGAGGAGTGTTCACCTTGGACATGTGGAGCGTTTACCTTGGACCCGAGGAGTGTTCACCTTGGACCTGTGGAGCGTTCACCTTGAACCGGTGGAGCGTTTACCTTGGACCTGTGGAGCGTTTACCTTGGACCTGTGGAGCGTTCACCTTGGAACTGTGGAGCGTTCACCTTGGACATGTGGAGTGTTCACCTTGGACATGTGGAGCGTTCACCTTGGACCTGTGGAGCGTTCACCTTGGACATGTGGAGCGTTCACCTTGGACCTTTGGAGCGTTCTCCTTGGACCGGTGGAGCGTTCACCTTGGACCTGTGGAGCGTTCACCTTGGACATGTGGAGCGTTCACCTTGGACCTGTGGAGCGTTCACCTTGGACATGTGGAGCGTTCACCTTGAACCTGTGGAGCGTTCACCTTGGACATGTGGAGCGTTCAACTTGGACCTGTGGAGCATTCACCTTGGACATGTGGAGCGTTCACCTTGGACATGTGGAGCGTTCACCTTGGACCTGTGGAGCGTTCACCTTGGACCCGAGGAGTGTTCACCTTGGTCATGTGGAGCGTTTACCTTGGACATGTGGAGCGTTCACCTTGGACATGTGGAGCGTTCACCTTGGACCAGTGGAGCGTTCACCTTGGACCGGTGGAGCGTTCACCTTGGACCTGTGGAGCGTTCACCTTGGACCTGTGGAGCGTTCACCTTGGACATGTGGAGCGTTCACCTTGGACATGAGGAGCATTCACCTTGGACCTGTGTAGCGTTCACCTTGGACCTGTGGAGCGTTCACCTTGGACCTGTGGAGCATTCACCTTGGACCTGTGGAGCGTTCATCTTGGACCTGTGGAGCGTTCACCTTGGACCTGAGGAGTGTTCACCTTGGACCTGTGGAGCGTTCACCTTGGACCTGTGGAGCGTTCGCCTTGGACCTGTGGAACGTTCACCTTTGACATGTGGAGCGTTCACCTTGGACCCGAGGAGTGTTCACCTTGGACCTGTGGAGCGTTCACCTTGGACCTGTGGAGCGTTCACCTTGGACCTGTGGAGCGTTCACCTTGGACATGTGGAGCGTTCACCTTGGACATGAGGAGCATTCACCTTGGACCTGTGTAGCGTTCACCTTGGACCTGTGGAGCGTTCACCTTGGACCTGTGGAGCGTTCACCTTGGAACTGTGGAGCGTTCACCTTGGACATGTGGAGTGTTCACCTTGGACATGTGGAGCGTTCACCTTGGACCTCTGGAGCGTTCACCTTGGACATGTGGAGCGTTCACCTTGGACCTTTGGAGCGTTCTCCTTGGACCGGTGGAGCGTTCACCTTGGACCTGTGGAGCGTTCACCTTGGACCTGTGGAGCGTTCACCTTGGACATGTGGAGCGTTCACCTTGGACATGAAGAGCGTTCACCTTGGACCTGTGGAGCGTTCACCTTGGACCTGTGGAGAGTTCACCTTGGACCTGTGGAGCGTTCATCTTGGACCTGTGGAGCGTTCACCTTGGACCTGAGGAGTGTTCACCTTGGACCTGTGGAGCGTTCACCTTGAACCGGTGGAGCGTTTACCTTGGACCTGTGGAGCGTTTACCTTGGACCTGTGGAGCGTTCACCTTGGAACTGTGGAGCGTTCACCTTGGACATGTGGAGTGTTCACCTTGGACATGTGGAGCGTTCACCTTGGACCTGTGGAGCGTTCACCTTGGACATGTGGAGCGTTCACCTTGGACCTTTGGAGCGTTCTCCTTGGACCGGTGGAGCGTTCACCTTGGACCTGTGGAGCGTTCACCTTGGACATGTGGAGCGTTCACCTTGGACCTGTGGAGCGTTCACCTTGGACATGTGGAGCGTTCACCTTGAACCTGTGGAGCGTTCACCTTGGACATGTGGAGCGTTCAACTTGGACCTGTGGAGCATTCACCTTGGACATGTGGAGCGTTCACCTTGGACATGTGGAGCGTTCACCTTGGACCTGTGGAGCGTTCACCTTGGACCCGAGGAGTGTTCACCTTGGTCATGTGGAGCGTTTACCTTGGACATGTGGAGCGTTCACCTTGGACATGTGGAGCGTTCACCTTGGACCAGTGGAGCGTTCACCTTGGACCGGTGGAGCGTTCACCTTGGACCTGTGGAGCGTTCACCTTGGACCTGTGGAGCGTTCACCTTGGACATGTGGAGCGTTCACCTTGGACATGAGGAGCATTCACCTTGGACCTGTGTAGCGTTCACCTTGGACCTGTGGAGCGTTCACCTTGGACCTGTGGAGCATTCACCTTGGACCTGTGGAGCGTTCACCTTGGACCTGTGGAGCGTTCACCTTGGAACTGTGGAGCGTTCACCTTGGACATGTGGAGTGTTCACCTTGGACATGTGGAGCGTTCACCTTGGACCTGTGGAGCGTTCACCTTGGACATGTGGAGCGTTCACCTTGGACCTTTGGAGCGTTCTCCTTGGACCGGTGGAGCGTTCACCTTGGACATGAAGAGCGTTCACCTTGGACCTGTGGAGCGTTCACCTTGGACCTGTGGAGAGTTCACCTTGGACCTGTGGAGCGTTCATCTTGGACCTGTGGAGCGTTCACCTTGGACCTGAGGAGTGTTCACCTTGGACCTGTGGAGCGTTCACCTTGGACCTGTGGAGCGTTCGCCTTGGACCTGTGGAACGTTCACCTTGGACATGTGGAGCGTTCACCTTGGACCCGAGGAGTGTTCACCTTGGACATGTGGAGCGTTTACCTTGGACCCGAGGAGTGTTCACCTTGGACCTGTGGAGCGTTCACCTTGAACCGGTGGAGCGTTTACCTTGGACCTGTGGAGCGTTTACCTTGAACCTGTGGAGCGTTTACCTTGGACCTGTGGAGTGTTCACCTTGGAGCTGTGGAGCGTTCACCTTGGACCTGTGGAGCGTTCACCTTGGAACTGTGGAGCGTTCACCTTGGACATGTGGAGTGTTCACCTTGGACATGTGGAGCGTTCACCTTGGACATGAAGAGCGTTCACCTTGGACCTGTGGAGCGTTCACCTTGGACCTGTGGAGAGTTCACCTTGGACCTGTGGAGCGTTCATCTTGGACCTGTGGAGCGTTCACCTTGGACCTGAGGAGTGTTCACCTTGGACCTGTGGAGCGTTCACCTTGGACCTGTGGAGCGTTCACCTTGGACCTGTGGAACGTTCACCTTGGACATGTGGAGCGTTCACCTTGGACCCGAGGAGTGTTCACCTTGGACATGTGGAGCGTTTACCTTGGACCCGAGGAGTGTTCACCTCGGACATGTGGAGCGTTTACCTTGGACCTGTGGAGCGTTCGCCTTGGACCTGTTTAGCGTTCACCTTGGACCTGTGGAGCGTTCACCTTGGACCTGAGGAGTGTTCACCTTGAACCTGTGGAGCGTTTACCTTGGACCTGTGGAGTGTTCACCTTGGAGCTGTGGAGCGTTCACCTTGGACCGGTGGAGCATTCACCTTGGACCTGTGGAGCGTTCACCTTGGACATGTGGAGCGTTCACCTTGGACATGAAGAGCGTTCACCTTGGACCTGTGGAGCGTTCACCTTGGACCTGTGGAGAGTTCACCTTGGACCTGTGGAGCGTTCATCTTGGACCTGTGGAGCGTTCACCTTGGACCTGAGGAGTGTTGACCTTGGACCTGTGGAGCGTTCACCTTGGACCTGTGGAGCGTTCGCCTTGGACCTGTGGAACGTTCACCTTGGACATGTGGAGCGTTCACCTTGGACCCGAGGAGTGTTCACCTTGGACATGTGGAGCGTTTACCTTGGACCTGTGGAGCGTTCGCCTTGGACCTGTTTAGCGTTCACCTTGGACCTGTGGAGCGTTCACCTTGGACCTGAAGAGTGTTCACCTTGAACCTGTGGAGCGTTTACCTTGGACCTGTGGAGTGTTCACCTTGGAGCTCTGGAGCGTTCACCTTGGACCGGTGGAGCATTCACCTTGGACCTGTGCAGCGTTCACCTTGGACCTGAGGAGTGTTCACCTTGGACATGTGGAGCGTTCACCTTGGACATGTGGAACGTTTACCTTGGACATGTGGAGCGTTCACCTTGGAAATGTGGAGCGTTCACCTTGGACCTGTGGAGCGTTCACCTTGGACCCGAGGAGAGTTCACCTTGGACATGTGGAGCGTTTACCTTGGACCTGTGGAGCGTTCACCTTGGACCTGTGGAGCGTTCACCTTGGACATGTGGAGCGTTCACCTTGGACCGGTGGAGCGTTCACCTTGGACCTGTGGAGCGTTCACCTTGGACCTGTGGAGCGTTCACCTTGGACATGTGGAGCGTTCACCTTGGACATGAAGAGCGTTCACCTTGGACCTGTGGAGCGTTCACCTTGGACCTGAGGAGTGTTCACCTTGAACCTGTGGAGCGTTTACCTTGGACCTGTGGAGTGTTCACCTTGGAGCTCTGGAGCGTTCACCTTGGACCGGTGGAGCATTCACCTTGGACCTGTGGAGCGTTCACCTTGGACCTGTGGAGCGTTCACCTTGGACCTGTGGAGCGTTCACCTTGGACATGTGGAGCGTTTACCTTGGACATGTGGAGCGTTCACCTTGGACCTGTGGAGCGTTTACCTTGGACCGGTGGAGCGTTCACCTTGGACATGTGGAGCGTTCACCTTGGACATGTGGAGCGTTCACCTTGGACCTGTGGAGCGTTCACCTTGGACCTGTGGAGCGTTCACCTTGGACATGTGGAGCGTTCACCTTGGACCTGTGGAGCGTTCACCTTGGACATGTGGAGCGTTCACCTTGGACCTGTGGAGCGTTCACCTTGGACATGTGGAGCGTTCAACTTGGACCTGTGGAGCATTCACCTTGGACATGTGGAGCGTTCACCTTGGACATGTGGAGCGTTCACCTTGGACATGTGGAGCGTTCACCTTGGACCTGTGGAGCGTTCACCTTGGACATGTGGAGCGTTCACCTTGAACCTGTGGAGCGTTCACCTTGGACATGTGGAGCGTTCAACTTGGACCTGTGGAGCGTTCACCTTGGACATGTGGAGCGTTCACCTTGGACATGTGGAGCGTTCACCTTGGACCTGTGGAGCGTTCACCTTGGACCCGAGGAGTGTTCACCTTGGACATGTGGAGCGTTCACCTTGGACATGTGGAGCGTTCACCTTGGACCCGAGGAGTGTTCACCTTGGACATGTGGAGCGTTTACCTTGGACATGTGGAGCGTTCACCTTGGACATGTGGAGCGTTCACCTTGGACCAGTGGAGCGTTCACCTTGGATCGGTGGAGCGTTCACCTTGGACCTGTGGAGCGTTCACCTTGGACCTGTGGAGCGTTCACCTTGGACATGTGGAGCGTTCACCTTGGACATGAGGAGCATTCACCTTGGACCTGTGTAGCGTTCACCTTGGACCTGTGGAGCGTTCACCTTGGACCTGTGGAGCATTCACCTTGGACCTGTGGAGCGTTCACCTTGGACCTGTGGAGCGTTCACCTTGGAACTGTGGAGCGTTCACCTTGGACATGTGGAGTGTTCACCTTGGACATGTGGAGCGTTCACCTTGGACCTGTGGAGCGTTCACCTTGGACATGTGGAGCGTTCACCTTGGACCTTTGGAGCGTTCACCTTGGACCGGTGGAGCATTCACCTTGGACCTGTGGAGCGTTCACCTTGGACCTGTGGAGCGTTCACCTTGGACATGTGGAGCGTTCACCTTGGACATGAAGAGCGTTCACCTTGGACCTGTGGAGCGTTCACCTTGGACCTGTGGAGAGTTCACCTTGGACCTGTGGAGCGTTCATCTTGGACCTGTGGAGCGTTCACCTTGGACCCGAGGAGTGTTCACCTTGGACATGTGGAGCGTTCACCTTGGACCTGTGGAGCGTTCACCTTGGACCTGAGGAGTGTTCACCTTGAACCTGTGGAGCGTTTACCTTGGACCTGTGGAGTGTTCACCTTGGAGCTGTGGAGCGTTCACCTTGGACCGGTGGAGCATTCACCTTGGACCTGTGGAGCGTTCACCTTGGACATGTGGAGAGTTCACCTTGGACATGAAGAGCGTTCACCTTGGACCTGTGGAGCGTTCACCTTGGACCTGTGGAGAGTTCACCTTGGACCTGTGGAGCGTTCATCTTGGACCTGTGGAGCGTTCACCTTGGACCTGAGGAGTGTTCACCTTGGACCTGTGGAGCGTTCACCTTGGACCTGTGGAGCGTTCGCCTTGGACCTGTGGAACGTTCACCTTGGACATGTGGAGCGTTCACACTTGGACCCGAGGAGTGTTCACCTTGGACATGTGGAGCGTTTACCTTGGACCTGTGGAGCGTTCACCTTGGACCTGAGGAGTGTTCACCTTGAACCTGTGGAGCGTTTACCTTGGACCTGAGGAGTGTTCACCTTGGACATGTGGAGCGTTCACCTTGGACATGTGGAACGTTTACCTTGGACATGTGGAGCATTCACCTTGGACCTGTGGAGCGTTCACCTTGGACATGTGGAGCGTTCACCTTGGACATGAAGAGCGTTCACCTTGGACCTGTGGAGCGTTCACCTTGGACCTGTGGAGAGTTCACCTTGGACCTGTGGAGCGTTCATCTTGGACATGTGGAGCGTTCACCTTGGACATGTGGAGCGTTCACCTTGGACCTGTGGAGCGTTCACCTTGGACCCGAGGAGAGTTCACCTTGGACATGTGGAGCGTTTACCTTGGACCTGAGGAGTGTTCACCTTGAACCTGTGGAGCGTTTACCTTGGACCTGTGGAGTGTTCACCTTGGAGCTGTGGAGCGTTCACCTTGGACCGGTGGAGCATTCACCTTGGACCTGTGGAGCGTTCACCTTGGACATGTGGAGCGTTCACCTTGGACATGAAGAGCGTTCACCTTGGACCTGTGGAGCGTTCACCTTGGACCTGTGGAGAGTTCACCTTGGACCTGTGGAGCGTTCATCTTGGACCTGTGGAGCGTTCACCTTGGACCTGAGGAGTGTTCACCTTGGACCTGTGGAGCGTTCACCTTGGACCTGTGGAGCGTTCGCCTTGGACCTGTGGAATGTTCACCTTGGACATGTGGAGCGTTCACACTTGGACCCGAGGAGTGTTCACCTTGGACATGTGGAGCGTTTACCTTGGACCTGTGGAGCGTTCACCTTGGACCTGAGGAGTGTTCACCTTGAACCTGTGGAGCGTTTACCTTGGACCTGAGGAGTGTTCACCTTGGACATGTGGAGCGTTCACCTTGGACATGTGGAACGTTTACCTTGGACATGTGGAGCGTTCACCTTGGACCTGTGGAGCGTTCACCTTGGACATGTGGAGCGTTCACCTTGGACCTGTGGAGCGTTCACCTTGGACATGTGGAGCGTTCACCTTGGACCTGTGGAGCGTTTACCTTGGACATGTGGAGCGTTCACCTTGGACATGTGGAGCGTTCACCTTGGACATGTGGAGCGTTCACCTTGGACCTGTGGAGCGTTCACCTTGGACCCGAGGAGAGTTCACCTTGGACATGTGGAGCGTTTACCTTGGACCTGTGGAGCGTTCACCTTGGACCTGTGGAGCGTTCACCTTGGACATGTGGAGCGTTCACCTTGGACCGGTGGAGCGTTCACCTTGGACCTGTGGAGCGTTCACCTTGGACCTGTGGAGCGTTCACCTTGAACCTGTGGAGCGTTCACCTTGGACATGTGGAGCGTTCAACTTGGACCTGTGGAGCGTTCACCTTGGACATGTGGAGCGTTCACCTTGGACATGTGGAGCATTCATCTTGGACCTGTGGAGCGTTCACCTTGGACCCGAGGAGTGTTCACCTTGGACATGTGGAGCGTTCACCTTGGACATGTGGAGCGTTCACCTTGGACCCGAGGAGTGTTCACCTTGGACATGTGGAGCGTTTACCTTGGACATGTGGAGCGTTCACCTTGGACATGTGGAGCGTTCACCTTGGACCAGTGGAGCGTTCACCTTGGATCGGTGGAGCGTTCACCTTGGACCTGTGGAGTGTTCACCTTGGACCTGTGGAGCGTTCACCTTGGACATGTGGAGCGTTCACCTTGGACATGAGGAGCATTCACCTTGGACCTGTGTAGCGTTCACCTTGGACCTGTGGAGCGTTCACCTTGGACCTGTGGAGCATTCACCTTGGACCTGTGGAGCATTCACCTTGGACCTGTGGAGCGTTCACCTTGGAACTGTGGAGCGTTCACCTTGGACATGTGGAGTGTTCACCTTGGACATGTGGAGCGTTCACCTTGGACATGTGGAGCGTTCACCTTGGACCTGTGGAGCGTTTACCTTGGACATGTGGAGCGTTCACCTTGGACATGTGGAGCGTTCACCTTGGACCTGTGGAGCGTTCACCTTGGACCTGTGGAGCGTTCACCTTGGACATGTGGAGCGTTCACCTTGGACATGTGGAGCGTTCACCTTGGACCTGTGGAGCGTTCACCTTGGACCCGAGGAGAGTTCACCTTGGACATGTGGAGCGTTTACCTTGGACCTGTGGAGCGTTCACCTTGGACCTGTGGAGCGTTCACCTTGGACATGTGGAGCGTTCACCTTGGACCGGTGGAGCGTTCACCTTGGACCTGTGGAGCGTTCACCTTGGACCTGTGGAGCGTTCACCTTGAACCTGTGGAGCGTTCACCTTGGACATGTGGAGCGTTCAACTTGGACCTGTGGAGCGTTCACCTTGGACATGTGGAGCGTTCACCTTGGACATGTGGAGCATTCACCTTGGACCTGTGGAGCGTTCACCTTGGACCCGAGGAGTGTTCACCTTGGACATGTGTAGCGTTCACCTTGGACATGTGGAGCGTTCACCTTGGACCCGAGGAGTGTTCACCTTGGACATGTGGAGCGTTTACCTTGGACCTGTGGAGCGTTCACCTTGGAACTGTGGAGCGTTCACCTTGGACATGTGGAGTGTTCACCTTGGACATGTGGAGCGTTCACCTTGGACCTGTGGAGCGTTCACCTTGGACATGTGGAGCGTTCACCTTGTACCTTTGGAGCGTTCACCTTGGACTGGTGGAGCATTCACCTTGGACCTGTGGAGCGTTCACCTTGGACCTGTGGAGCGTTCACCTTGGTCATGTGGAGCGTTCACCTTGGACATGAAGAGCGTTCACCTTGGACCTGTGGAGCGTTCACCTTGGACCTGTGGAGAGTTCACCTTGGACCTGTGGAGCGTTCATCTTGGACCTGTGGAGCGTTCACCTTGGACCTGAGGAGTGTTCACCTTGGACCTGTGGAGCGTTCACCTTGGACCTGTGGAGCGTTCGCCTTGGACCTGTGGAACGTTCACCTTGGACATGTGGAGCGTTCACCTTGGACCTGTGGAGCGTTCACCTTGGACATGTGGAGCGTTCACCTTGGACATGTGTAGCGTTCACCTTGGACCTGTGGAGCGTTCACCTTGGACCTGTGGAGCGTTCACCTTGGACCTGTGGAGCGTTTACCTTGGACCTGTGGAGCGTTCACCTTGGACATGTGGAGCGTTCACCTTGGACATGTGGATCGTTCACCTTGGACATGTGGAGCGTTCACCTTGGACATGTGGAGCGTTCACCTTGGACCTGTGGAGCGTTCACCTTGGACCTGTGGAGAGTTCACCTTGGACCTGTGGAGCGTTCACCTTGGACATGTGGAGCGTTCAACTTGGACCTGTTGAGCATTCACCTTGGACCTGTGGAGCGTTCACCTTGGACATGTGGAGCGTTCACCTTGGACATGTGGAGCGTTCACCTTGGACATGTGGAGCGTTCACCTTGGACATGTGGAGCGTTCACCTTGGACATGTGGAGCGTTCACCTTGGACCTGTGGAGCGTTCACCTTGGACCCGAGGAGTGTTCACCTTGGACATGTGGAGCGTTTACCTTGGACATGTGGAGCGTTCACCTTGGACATGTGGAGCGTTCACCTTGGACCTGTGGAGCGTTCACCTTGGACCCGAGGAGTGTTCACCTTGGACATGTGGATCGTTCACCTTGGACCTGTGGAGCGTTCACCTTGGACCTGTGGAGCGTTCACCTTGTACCTGTGGAGCGTTCACCTTGGACCCGAGGATGTTCACCTTGGACATGTGGAGCGTTTACCTTGGACCTGTGGAGCGTTCACCTTGGACCTGTGGAGCGTTCACCTTGGACATGTGGAGCGTTCACCTTGGACATGTGGAGCGTTCACCTTGGACCTGTGGAGCGTTCACCTTGGACATGTGGAGCGTTCACCTTGGACATGTGTAGCGTTCACCTTGGACCTGTGGAGCGTTCACCTTGGACCTGTGGAGCGTTCACCTTGGACCTGTGGAGCGTTTACCTTGGACCTGTGGAGCGTTCACCTTGGACATGTGGAGCGTTCACCTTGGACATGTGGATCGTTCACCTTGGACATGTGGAGCGTTCACCTTGGACATGTGGAGCGTTCACCTTGGACCTGTGGAGCGTTCACCTTGGACCTGTGGAGAGTTCACCTTGGACCTGTGGAGCGTTCACCTTGGACATGTGGAGCGTTCAACTTGGACCTGTTGAGCATTCACCTTGGACCTGTGGAGCGTTCACCTTGGACATGTGGAGCGTTCACCTTGGACATGTGGAGCGTTCACCTTGGACATGTGGAGCGTTCACCTTGGACATGTGGAGCGTTCACCTTGGACATGTGGAG
Organism: Oncorhynchus nerka; assembly: GCF_034236695.1. Classification (NCBI taxonomy): domain Eukaryota; kingdom Metazoa; phylum Chordata; class Actinopteri; order Salmoniformes; family Salmonidae; genus Oncorhynchus; species Oncorhynchus nerka. Next base: position 71,313,815 of record NC_088410.1, read on the forward strand.
CGTTCACCTTGGACCTGTGGAGCGTTCACCTTGGACCTGTGGAGCGTTCACCTTGGACCTGCGGAGCGTTCACCTTGGACCTGTGGAGCGCTCACCTTGGACCTGTGGAGCGTTCACCTTGGAGCTGTGGAGCGTTCACCTTGGAGCTGTGGAGCGTTCACCTTGGACCGGTGGAGCGTTCACCTTGGACCTGTGGAGCGTTCACCTTGGACCTGTGGAGCGTTCACCTTGGACATGTGGAGCGTTCACCTTGGACGTGTGGAGCGTTCACCTTGGACATGTGGAGCGTTCACCTTGGACATGTGGAGCGTTCACCTTGGACCCGAGGAGTGTTCACCTTGGACATGTGGAGTGTTTACCTTGGACATGTGGAGCGTTCACCTTGGACCTGTGGAGCGTTCACCTTGGACCTGTGGAGCGTTCACCTTGGACCGTTGGAGCGTTCACCTTGGACCTGTGGAGCGTTCACCTTGGACCTGTGGAGCGTTCACCTTGGACCTGTGGAGCGTTCACCTTGGACCTGTGGAGCGTTCACCTTGGAGCTGTGGAGCGTTCACCTTGGAGCTGTGGAGTGTTCACCTTGGACCTGTGGAGCGTTCGCCTTGGACATGTGGAGCGTTCACCTTGGACATGAGGAGCGTTCACCTTGGACCTGTGGAGCGTTCACCTTGGACCTGTGGAGCGTTCACCTTGGACCTGTGGAGCGTTCACCTTGGACCTGTGGAGCGTTCACCTTGGACATGTGGAGCGTTCACCTTGGACATGTGGAGCGTTCACCTTGGACATGTGGAGCGTTCACCTTGGACATGTGGAGCGTTCACCTTGGACATGTGGAGCGTTCACCTTGGACCTGTGGAGCGTTCACCTTGGACATGTGGAGCGTTCACCTTGGACATGAGGAGCGTTCACCTTGGACCTGTGGATCGTTCACCTTGGACCTGTGGAGCGTTCACCTTGTACCTGTGGAGCGTTCACCTTGGACCTGTGGTGCGTTCACCTTGGACCTGTGGAGCGTTCACCTTGGACCTGTGGAGCGTTCACCTTGGACCTGTGGAGCGTTCACCTTGGACCTGTGGAGCGTTCACCTTGGACCTGTGGAGCGTTCACCTTGGACCTGTGGAGCGTTCACCTTGGACCTGTGGAGTGTTCACCTTGGACCTGTGGAGCGTTTTTCACAGCTGAAGGGAAAGAAGGAAAGGAAGAAAGCGAGCGATGCTGCAATAAACAAAGGAGTGGCCCTGAACACCAAAGGGTCAGAGGAAGTTCTGCTAGGATAGCAGCATTCGTTTCCTTTCATTTCTTCACCCATCCCTACATCCTCTCTTTTTTTGGTGTACAGTGTGTCTCTTTCAGCCTCACGGCTCACTGAGTATTTATGGAATGCTCGTTCCGACTGTAGACAGGACCAGAGATTCTGGGAAGGATTTGACCTCTTTTTCTTAACTGGGCGTGACTGACAACATCCCACAGCTGCGGGTGCCTTAGACATGTACACACACACACTGCACACACACACACCCGCATACAGAGTTGCATTACTGATCTCATCAAATAGAACAATCTCCCACATGGGGGGCGTAATACACACACAGAGGACACACACACACACACACACATAACCGGCATGGCGGGCACACACACTCAGGGCGAGGTATTGAGATGACAGAAAGACAGATCAGACACTGACTCTCCTTTTCAGAGCCCACCAACCAGGGAGATATGGGGGATCAACCCATCTCTCCTCCCTCTCTCCTTTCTCTCTCCCCCCTCTCGTCTATCTCTCTCCTCCCTCTCGTCTTTCTCTCTCCTCCCTCTCGTCTATCTCTCTCCTCCCTCTCGTCTTTCTCTCTCCTCCCTCTCGTCTATCTCTCTCCTCCCTCTCGTCTTTCTCTCTCCTCCCTCTCGTCTTTCTCTCTCCTCCCTCTCGTCTTTCTCTCTCCTCCCTCTCGTCTTTCTCTCTCCTCCCTCTCGTCTATCTCTCTCCTCCGTCTCTTCTGTTTTGTGTTCCTCTAATAGGAATGAGCTGTAACACAAACCAGTAGAGAGAAGGCCTAGCTGCTATTTCCCTGGATCGAATCCCATCCTTACGACTCTATTAACTACAGGTCTTAGCTCGCTTCAGACTTCATTTGTTCTAAAATAAATCACCACCGAAATAAGGGAGGAGAGGAAAGAGAGGAGAAATCCAAAAATGAGGTTCTTGAGTCTGCCTGGTGATGGGAGGGTCAGATATCAGTAGTGAAGTACTGTAAAACTGCCCCCCCCCGCCTCCTCAATATACACACACACACCCTAGCCAGGCCAAGCAACCCCAGAGGCCCAGAGCTGGCTGACTGACCCCTTCATTTAAGATCCCAAATTCCTCCTCATTATCGGCCCACCATATATAGCCCCGGCAGTGTGTGTGTGTGTGTGTGTGTGACTGCTGCTGCTGGTGGTTAAATGCAGCCCTAAACTTGGGATTAGGGGGTCTCCAGTGATTCCCTTGGCCCCCACAGCCAGCACATATCTAAACATCATCTCTCAAAGCCCATTCCAAAATAAAAGAAAACATGGAAAAAAAATCAAGACAGCAGCACAAAAAGGCGGAAACGTTATTTAAAAGGTACCAGACCGCATCATTTTCCACTGATATTATATACTCCCTGCCGTATCCAAAATATATACGGGCCGCAGGCCAAGAATGTAAAAATAAAACACGTAGACTCAACATCTGGATCGAGCCTGAACAAAACCCCCATTTAATCACAGCTGAATAAAGCATTCTACCGTTCGCCCTCTGTGAGCTCTCACTCACACACACACGCTGACACACACACACGTTAGCGCACACACACATGCTAACACATGCACATGCACGCATGCAGGCACGTACACACACGCACTCGTATACACACACGCCCTCTTCACGCCCTCTTCTCCCCAGCGGCTATCCATAATGGAGCAGAGGATCGTGTTTCATCAGAGTTTCTTGAAACGTTGACAAAACGTTCATTTTCATTATAATTATCCACAAGGCAACACTGTTTCCTCTACAGTACCCTTCCTGCTTCCAATGTAGACACCCTCTACTCTGTCTGGCCTCTGTGGGCTGGGCTGCTGCTGTGGCTGTAGGGGGGGTTCCTATAGCTCTTACAGAGGATGAGCCATGTGGCTCGATGTGTGTGTGTGTGTGTGTGTGTGTGTGTGTGTGTGTGTGTGTGTGTGTGTGTGTGTGTGTGTGTGTGTGTGTGTGTGTGTGTGTGTGTGTGTGTGTGTTTGTGTGTTTGTGAGTCTCCCAGCTGGATGTGTAGGAGTGTGTGTGTGTGTGTTTTCTACAGCATACCTGCTTAGAGGACAGGCCAACTTCCCCTCTGGCATTCAGTTGGTGAGGTAGGTTGGTAGTGTTAGCTGGCTGAGCTGAAGGACAGTAAGAGTGTTTAACTTGTGGGTTGGAGTGCTGCTCAGGGGGAAGATGCCAAGCCCTGGCCCATTCCAAACGGAAACCTGTTCTGCTTTTAAGAGACCCAGGCATGCCACATTCCAAACAAAAATCTGTGCAAGCTGTATCTACTAATTAACATGCGTGTGTGTGTGTGTGTCAGGGTTGGGCTCAATTCTAGTTGAAGGCAGTCAATTCAGGAAGGTATTTGAATGTAAAATTTTGACATTTTAAATATATATATTTTTTTAACCTTTTTTTATTTAGGCAAGTCAATAAATAATAAATTCTTATTTTCAATGACAGCCTCGGAACATTGGGTCAACTGCCTGTTCAGGAGCAGAACGTCAGATTTGAACCTTGTCAGCCAGCTCAGGGGTTTGAAGTGGCAACCTTCCGGTTACTAGTCCAATGCTCTAACCACTAGGCTACCCTGCCGCCCCAAGATAAAATGATCTTCTGTTTCAGTTTACTAAGAAGTCATTGAAAGTAAGTGTCTTTTTTATATTATTGAATTCAAATGTTTGTTTACGTCCTGGATTGACTACCTTCAATTCTAATTGAGCCCAACCCTTGTGTGTCCTTATATTTTTTGTGCCTCATTCATCAAAAAGGAATTTGCAAATCATAATACATTTTTACAAGTATTTTCCATAGTGTATGAATTACAGAATGCATGTACTTTTCAAGGATGTTTGGGTTAATTGAAATACCTGCCTTAGTGTTTGAGAGGCTGTATTTGCTGAATCACCCTGTCCACTCTTTCTCCACACATTGGCGAGCACACACCAGGGGCATATTCATTATGAACCAAACGGAAGCAAACAGACACAAGCAAACAAAATGGAGAGACTGTGTGTGTACTGTGTTTGTGTTCCTGGCAGGCTAGCAGAGAGGAGTTTGCTGTATCAGCTCCTGATGTCTCTATTACACAGATAGAGTTGTCAAGGAGTGTGTGTGTGTGTGTGTGTGTGTGTGTGTGTGTGTGTGTGTGTGTGTGTGTGTGTGTGTGTGTGTGTGTGTGTGTGTGTGTGTGTGTGTGTGTGTACTGTATGTCTGTAATATCTGATAACCTGGTGTGAAGTCAATCCAGTAGTGACAAGGGAACATACCAGTGCATCAAAAGAAAAGCCCACGACAGCAGTATACATGCTTCGTAGCCTGCCACCAGACTTTGTCATGTCAGACAATGAAGACAACACACACACAGGCAAAGACACGATAAGAATCTGAATATCAATACATCTCAGTGGGAATGCTATGACTGACCCACACTCCCCTTCCCTCCTGCTAGCTCACATCCCAGCTGCTGGCATATGTCATCCTAACACCACACACAAAATAATTCACTTTCAGTGCAGATATTTCAATCCATACAAAGCAGTCTTCCCAAAACACACCAAAATTCTTAGTTGTTTTAATTTCATAGACCAATAATGTGTGATTTAGGAGATTAAATATACAGGTTTATTTCTGCTGGTTGATGAGGAGCTATCTTAATTTATAGAACCAAAGTGCCTGAGGGCTTTGTCCACCAGCGTCGATAAACATTCAGTCAATGTAAAACCTGTTTTATTTGTCCATGTTTATTTTATCTGTAACTAGACAGCAAAATGGCCATTGTTTTCTCCTCTCCTCTAAATGCTGTCTATAAGCCAGGTTGTCTCTGGTCTTAGTTCTTAATTCATCTGGAGCATCGTGATTGAATATTAATAATTCACATCAGCTCTCCCTGATGACTCATTATTGGGCCTGTTAGATACAGGGGGTGGGAGAGAGCGAGAGAGAGAGAGAGAGAGAGGGAGAGAGAGAGGGAGAGAGAGAGGGAGAGAGAGAGAGAGAGAGAGAGGGAGGGAGGGAGAGCCGGAGAGAGAGAGAGAGAGAGAGAGAGAGAGAGAGAGAGAGAGAGAGAGAGAGAGGGAGCGAGAGAGAGACAGAGAGAGAGACGGAGAGAGAGACGGAGAGAGAGAGGGAGAGAGAGAGGGAGAGAAAGAGAGAGGGAGAGGGAGGGAGGGAGAGCCGGAGAGAGAGAGAGAGAGAGAGAGAGAGAGGGAGCGAGAGAGAGACAGAGAGAGAGACGGAGAGAGAGACGGAGAGAGAGAGGGAGAGAGAGAGGGAGAGAAAGAGAGAGGGAGAGAAAAGAGAGAGAGAGAGAGAGAGAGA
>NC_088410.1:71324398-71376898 GCF_034236695.1 Oncorhynchus nerka
AATGTTGTAGCTTTGGCCTCATATCTAGTGTGAATATCATTGCTGTGTCCTTCAATCTAGTGTGAATATCATTGCTTTGGCCTCATATCTAGTGTGAATATCATTGCTTTGACCTCATATCTAGTGTGAATATCATTGCTTTGGCCTCATATCTAGTGTGAATATCATTGCTTTGACCTCATATCTAGTGTGAATATCATTGCTTTGACCTCATATCTAGTGTGAATATCATTGCTTTGTCCTCATATCTAGTGTGAATATCATTGCTTTGGCCTCATGTCTATTGTAGCTTTGAAAAATATAGCAATGCTAATGATAGGCCTAACTGTCTTCTGGTAGATGGAAAGGCTTTCCCAAAAACCTTCTCTATTAAATGTTAACTAGCTACAAAGTAGCCTAGTAACCTGTCAGAATGATATCATGATTATTTGCGTTAATCCAGTGGCCATTTATTTTGCCTACTCCATCTCATGTGCAACAGAAACATCCCCACTAATCAAACAACAGTGCTAGGTGCCTGTACACTTGAATTAACCTTTTGCGTGTAGGGGGCAGTACCCATTTGAAACTGCCTATTTCTCAGCCCCAGAAACTAGAATATGCATATAATTGTCAGATTATGATAGAAAACATTCTAAAGTTTCCAAAACTGTAAAAATATTGTCTGTGAGTATAACAGAACTGATATTGCAGGCGAAAGCCTGAGGAAAATCCAAACAGGAAGTGCTTCTTATTTTGAAACCTCTCTGTTTCTAAGCATGCCTATCCTCCATTTAAAGGGATATCAACCAGATTCCTTTGTCTATGGCTTCCCTAAGGTGTCAACAGTCTTTAAACATAGTTTCAGGCTGTTATTTTGAACAATGAGCGTGAAGGATCACATTGCATAAGTGGGTAGGTGGGGGCTCTCAGAGTGAGTTTTGCGCAACTGAGTAAAACGGCCATTGTTTCTCCTGCTGTTATTGAAAAAGCTACACACTCGGTTGATATATTATTGAATATATATTTTTTAAACAACTTGAGGATTGATTATAAAAAAACGTTTGACAAGTTTCTGTGGACATTATGGATATTATTTGGAATATACGTCTGCGTTTTCGTGACCGCTCTTTCCTGTGGATTTCTGAACATAACGCGACAAACAAACGTCAGTATTTTGGGTATAAAAATAATCTTTATGGAACAAAAGGAACATTTGTTGTGTAACTGGGAGTCTCGTGGGTGAAAACATCCGAAGATCATCAAAGGAATTGCTTTTCTGATGTTCGTGACCTAGCTACTTAATGCTTAGTGTACATAATGTTATTCGATGCAATCGATAAATTTACACAAACGCTTGGATTGCTTTCTCTGTAAAGCATAATTACACCATCTACACCACTACACCACCACACCACTACACCACCACACCACACCACCACACCACTACACCACACCACTACACCACCACACCACCACACCACTACACCACACCACTACACTACACCACACCACCACACCACTACACCACTACAACACACCACTACACCACTACACTACTACACCACACCACTACATCACCACACCACTACACCACCCTACCACTACAACACACCACTACACCACTACACTACTACACCACACCACTACATCACCACACCACTACACCACCACACCACCACACCACTACACCACTACACTACTACACCACACCACTACATCACCACACCACTACACCACCACACCACTACAACACACCACTACACCACTACACTACTACACCACACCACTACATCACCACACCACTACACCACCACACCACCACACCACTACACCACCACACCACTACACCACCACACCACTACATCACTACACCACACCACCACACCACTACACCACCACACAGCTACACCACTACACCACACCACTACACCACACCACTACACCACTACACCACACCAATAAACCACTACACTACACCACACCACTACACCACTACACCACTACACCACCACAACCCTATACCAATACACCACACCACTACACCACTACACTACACCACACCACTACACCACCACCACACCACCACAACACACCACTACACCACTACACCACTACAACACACCACTACACCACCACACCACTACACCACACCACCACTCCACTACACCACTACACCACCACACCACTACACCACACCACTACACCACCACACCACCACACCACTACACCACACCACTACACCACCACACCACTACACCACTACAACACTACACTACTACACCACACCACTACACCACACAACTACACCACTACACCACACCACTACACCACTACAACACACAACTACACCACTACACCACACCACTACCCCACTACACTACACCACACCACTACACCACCACACCACTACAACACACCACTATACCACTACACCACACCACACCACTACACTACACCACACCACTACACCACACCACTACACCACACCACTACAGCACCACACCACTACACCACACAACTACACCACTACACCACACCACTACACCACTACACCACACAACTACACCACTACACCACACAACTACACCACCACACCACTACACCATTACACCACACCACTACACCACACCACTACACCACACCACTAAACCACTACACTACACCACACCACTACACCACTACACCACTACACAACACCACTACACAACTACACCACTACACCACTACACCACCACAACACTATACCAATACACCACACCACTACACCACTACACTACACCACACCACTACACCACCACACCACTACAACACACCACTACACCACTACACCACTACACCACACCACCACTCCACTACACCACTACACCACCACACCACTACACCACACCACTACACCACCACACCACTACACCACTACACCACACCACTACACCACACCACTACACCACACCACTACACCACTACACCACTACACCACACCACTACACCACTACACCACTACACCACACCACTACATCACCACACCACTACACCACCACACCACTACACCACTACACCACACCACTACACCACACCACTACACCACTACACCACACCACTACATCACACCACTACACCACTACACCACTACACCACTCCACCACACCACTACACCCTACACCACCACACCTCTACACCACACCACCACACCACCACACCACTACACCACTACACCACCACACCACTACACCACTACACCACACCACTACACCACCACACCACTACACCTCTACACTACACCACTACACCACCACACCACTACACCACCACACAGCTACACCACACCACTACACCACACCACTACACCACACCACTACACCACACCACTACACCACTACACCACACCACTACACCACACCACTACATCACTACACCACACCACTAAACCACTACACTACACCACTACACCACCACACCACTACACCACACCACTACACCACCACACCACTACACCACTACACCACACCACTACACCACACCACTACACCACACCACTACACCACTACACCACTACACCACACCACTACACCACTACACCACTACACCACACCACTACATCACCACACCACTACACCACCACACCACTACACCACTACACCACACCACTACACCACACCACTACACCACTACACCACACCACTACATCACACCACTACACCACTACACCACTACACCACTCCACCACACCACTACACCCTACACCACCACACCTCTACACCACACCACCACACCACCACACCACTACACCACTACACCACCACACCACTACACCACTACACCACACCACTACACCACCACACCACTACACCTCTACACTACACCACTACACCACCACACCACTACACCACCACACAGCTACACCACACCACTACACCACACCACTACACCACACCACTACACCACACCACTACACCACTACACCACACCACTACACCACACCACTACATCACTACACCACACCACTAAACCACTACACTACACCACACCACTACACCACTACACCACTACACAACACCACTACACCACTACACCACACCACTACACCACTACACCACTACACCACACCACTACACCACCACAACACTATACCAATACACCACACCACTACACCACTACACTACACCACACCACTACACCACACCACTACACCACCACTACACCACTACACTACACCACACCACTACACCGCCACACCACTACACCACTACAACACACCACTACACCACTACACTACTACACCACACCACTACATCACCACACCACTACACCACCACACCACTACACCACACCACTACACCACACCACTACACCACTACACCACACCACTACATCACACCACTACACCACACCACTACACCACCACACCACTACACCACTACACCACACCACTACACCACCACACCACTACACCACCACACAGCTGGTGTAGTGGTGCCTCATGTCTAGTGTGAATATCATAGCTTTGCCCTCATATCTAGTGTGAATATCATAGCTTTGCCCTCATATCTAGTGTGAATGTTGTGGCTTTGCCCTCATATCTAGTGTGAATATTGTGGCTTTGGCCTCATATCTAGTATGAGTATCATAGCTTTGCCCTCATATCTAGTGTGAATATCATGGCTTTGCCCTCATATCTAGTGTGAATATTGTGTCTTTGGCCTCATATCTAGTGTGAATATCATAGCTTTACCCTCATATCTAGTGTGAATATTGTGTTTTTGGCCTCATATCTAGTGTGAATATTGTGTCTTTGGCCTCATATCTAGTGTGAATATCATGGCTTTGCCCTCATATCTAGTGTGAATATTGTGTCTTTGGCCTCATATATAGTGTGAATATCATGGCTTTGCCCTCATATCTAGTGTGAATATTGTGGCTTTGCCCTCATATCTAGTGTGAATATTGTGGCTTTGGCCTCATATCTAGTATGAGTATCATAGCTTTGCCCTCATATCTAGTGTGAATATTGTGGCTTTGCCCTCATATCTAGTGTGAATATTGTGGCTTTGCCCTCATATCTAGTGTGAATAACGTGGGATAGAGCGATTCGAAGGATTGCGTCATGAGGAGGGAGAGGATTTTCTCGTTGTCTGATCGAGAGAGATGAATACATCTGCTGTCTGATAGCTGCTCTGATTGTCTCGGTCACTGTGTTCCTTACGGGGATAAAGGACAAAGTCAAATGGCTAATAGCTTTAGCTCATTTACTTCTGCAGTTAAAGTCAGATGCGTGTCTATGGCTATTACCACAGTATCATCGTAAGTCTGATTCAAGTGCAAGAGATGTGAGGCGAGGAGGATATATTTGTGTGTGTGAGTCTGAGTGTGTGTGTCTGTGATTATATATTGTACATACGTGTGCGCGCACACAACCAAATCTTTTAATGTTACCCAATCCCTATCCTCGGCTTGTGTTGCCTTCTCTAAATACTTGGGCATGATTTAGATTTACACTATTGAAACTACACTACTCCTTATGCAAACAAGGGCGGACAGAGGGAGGAGAGGAAATCACTCCTCTGCTCGTTAGTGGGAAAATGTGTCAATACCCCTAATAAGAGGCTAGCAAGAGAGAAATAACTGTGATTACCTAAATAACCAGTCTCCAACGGCAAGTCTTTATTGTAGGATCAATACTTCTTGTGGTTTCGCTGTGCTGTTTCCTCCAGCCCACAGGAATCCATACAGGTGATTAGCGGTGTTAACCCTTGGATCCCTGGCGCTGATCTCTAAATCACAGCCTCTATATGGTGCTTTCTGACACCTCGTACTCTCCTACCTTGTCTCTTCCTTTGTACCTCCTTGTGAAGGCCATGTCAGCCCACATCTCCAAAAGTTTTAACATTCCAATAAAAATGTTTTTGTAAAAGAAAAATATTTCTTTGAAAAGTCCCTGGGACTGGTTTGTACCTTGACTTTGGTGTCACCTCCCTCACAGCAAATACAACTCACACTTTTCACAACACTCTGCTTGGTTTCTGATATCCCCCAAATGCTTACAACTGGACACTAATGGCTAGGTACATACTTCACAAGCATTGTTTTGATGAAAGGCAGATCGAAGACGAGAGAAGAGACTTGATACTGAGTGATATCAAATGGAAAGTTGACCAAGTCACCAACTTCTCCAATGAAGCAGACTAGTACAGTATTGATTTGAGAGAGGATGCACCAGCCCCCCTGACCACTCCAGGAGACGACAATAGGAACTGGAGTTTAATGCACATTTTTTCAGCAATGTGTGTTCTCTCAAATTGTTAAGCAGAGTCCCTGTGCACTTAACCATGAATATCTCACAGGTATTCTAGTTCCTGTGTTGGACATCTGAACAGGGTCAATATTCTGCTGGATGTCATCATAGCTCAACTGCATACTGATGATGTCATCGATGAACTCATACATCCTTGCCAAAAACAGCGAGGGAGTGTACATTTAGATCAGATGATGTCAGAGATGTCAGAGACACACCAAGGCAGCAATGTTGTGCAAACTGAACATATTATCCCCTGAGTGGTGGGTAAAGGGAGCTCCCTATAAAATATGCAATGGATTATATTGAAGTAAAGTTACTCTCAAAAAGCAGAAAGAGAGGTGCATTTGTTGTTGTTGCCATCTGTGTGTGTTGATATGCTATACTCCCTGCCCTGAGTTGACCCTCTCTTAGCTTTCTGTCCAGGGTCATCCCTCTCTCTCTCATTATCTTTGACCCACTGACAGAGCTCTACGACCATACACACATGTCACACACATATGCATACGCACGCACAGGCACACACACAGGCATGCACGCACAGGCACACACACAGGCATACACACACAGGCACACACACAGGCATGCACGCACAGGCACACATTTACATTTACATTTACATTTAAGTCATTTAGCAGACGCTCTTATCCAGAGCGACTTACAAATTGGTGCATTCACCTTATGACCTCCAGTGGAACAGTAGTGCATCTAAATCTTTTCAGGGGGGGGGGTGAGAGGGATTACTTTATCCTATCCTAGGTATTCCTTAAAGAGGTGGGGTTTCAGGTGTCTCCGGAAGGTGGTGATTGACTCCGCTGTCCTGGCGTCGTGAGGGAGTTTGTTCCACCATTGGGGGGCCAGAGCAGCGAACAGTTTTGACTGGGCTGAGCGGGAACTGTACTTCCTCAGTGGTAGGGAGGCGAGCAGGCCAGAGGTGGATGAACGCAGTGCCCTTGTTTGGGTGTAGGGCCTGATCAGAGCCTGGAGGTACTGAGGTGCCGTTCCCCTCACAGCTCCGTAGGCAAGCACCATGGTCTTGTAGCGGATGCGAGCTTCAACTGGAAGCCAGTGGAGGGAGCGGAGGAGCGGGGTGACGTGAGAGAACTTGGGAAGGTTGAACACCAGACGGGCTGCGGCGTTCTGGATGAGTTGTAGGGGTTTAATGGCACAGGCAGGGAGCCCAGCCAACAGCGAGTTGCAGTAATCCAGACGGGAGATGACAAGTGCCTGGATTAGGACCTGCGCCGCTTCCTGTGTGAGGCAGGGTCGTACTCTGCGGATGTTGTAGAGCATGAACCTACAGGAACGGGCCACCGCCTTGATGTTAGTTGAGAACGACAGGGTGTTGTCCAGGATCACGCCAAGGTTCTTAGCGCTCTGGGAGGAGGACACAATGGAGTTGTCAACCGCGATGGCGAGATCATGGAACGGGCAGTCCTTCCCGGGAGGAAGAGCAGCTCCGTCTTGCCGAGGTTCAGCTTGAGGTGGTGATCCGTCATCCACACGGATATGTCTGCCAGACATGCAGAGATGCGATTCGCCACCTGGTCATCAGAAGGGGGAAAGGAGAAGATTAATTGTGTGTCGTCTGCATAGCAATGATAGGAGAGACCATGTGAGGTTATGACAGAGCCAAGTGACTTGGTGTATAGCGAGAATAGGAGAGGGCCTAGAACAGAGCCCTGGGGGACACCAGTGGTGAGAGCACGTGGTGTGGAGACGGATTCTCGCCACGCCACCTGGTAGGAGCGACCTGTCAGGTAGGACGCAATCCAAGCGTGGGCCGCGCCGGAGATGCCCAACTCGGAGAGGGTGGAGAGGAGGATCTGATGGTTCACAGTATCGAAGGCAGCCGATAGGTCTAGAAGGATGAGAGCAGAGGAGAGAGAGTTAGCTTTAGCAGTGCGGAGCGCCTCCGCGATACAGAGAAGAGCAGTCTCAGTTGAATGACTAGTCTTGAAACCTGACTGATTTGGATCAAGAAGGTCATTCTGAGAGAGATAGCGGGAGAGCTGGCCAAGGACGGCACGTTCAAGAGTTTTGGAGAGAAAAGAAAGAAGGGATACTGGTCTGTAGTTGTTGACATCGGAGGGATCGAGTGTAGGTTTTTTCAGAAGGGGTGCAACTCTCGCTCTCTTGAAGACGGAAGGGACGTAGCCAGCGGTCAGGGATGAGTTGATGAGCGAGGTGAGGTAAGGGAGGAGGTCTCCGGAAATGGTCTGGAGAAGAGAGGAGGGGATAGGGTCAAGCGGGCAGGTTGTAGGGCGGTCGGCCGTCACAAGACGCGAGATTTCATCTGGAGAGAGAGGGGAGAAAGAGGTCAGAGCACAGGGTAGGGCAGTGTGAGCAGAACCAGCGGTGTCGTTTGACTTAGCAAACGAGGATCGGATGTCGTCGACCTTCTTTTCAAAATGGTTGACGAAGTCATCTGCAGAGAGGGAGGAGGGGGGGGGGGAGGAGGATTCAGGAGGGAGGAGAAGGTTGCAAAGAGCTTCCTAGGGTTAGAGGCAGATGCTTGGAATTTAGAGTGGTAGAAAGTGGCTTTAGCAGCAGAGAGAGAAGAGGAAAATGTAGAGAGGAGGGAGTGAAAGGATGTCAGGTCCGCAGGGAGGCGAGTTTTCCTCCATTTCCGCTCGGCTGCCCGGAGCCCTGTTCTGTGAGCTCGCAATGAGTCGTCGAGCCACGGAGCGGGAGGGGAGGACCGAGCCGGCCTGGAGGATAGGGGACATAGAGAGTCAAAGGATGCAGAAAGGGAGGAGAGGAGGGTTGAGGAGGCAGAATCAGGAGATAGGTTGGAGAAGGTTTGAGCAGAGGGAAGAGATGATAGGATGGAAGAGGAGAGAGTAGCGGGGGAGAGAGAGCGAAGGTTGGGACGGCGCGATACCATCCGAGTAGGGGCAGTGTGGGAAGTGTTGGATGAGAGCGAGAGGGAAAAGGATACAAGGTAGTGGTCGGAGACTTGGAGGGGAGTTGCAACGAGGTTAGTGGAAGAACAGCATCTAGTAAAGATGAGGTCGAGCGTATTTCCTGCCTTGTGAGTAGGGGGAAGGTGAGAGGGTGAGGTCAAAAGAGGAGAGGAGTGGAAAGAAGGAGGCAGAGAGGAATGAGTCAAAGGTAGGCGTGGGGAGGTTAAAGTCGCCCAGAACTGTGAGAGGTGAGCCGTCCTCAGGAAAGGAGCTTATCAAGGCATCAAGCTCATTGATGAACTCTCCGAGGGAACCTGGAGGGCGATAAATGATAAGGATGTTAAGCTTGAAAGGGCTGGTAACTGTGACAGCATGGAATTCAAAGGAGGCGATAGACAGATGGGTAAGGGGAGAAAGAGAGAATGACCACTTGGGAGAGATGAGGATCCCGGTGCCACCACCCCGCTGACCAGAAGCTCTCGGGGTGTGCGAGAACACGTGGGCAGACGAAGAGAGAGCAGTAGGAGTAGCAGTGTTGTCTGTGGTGATCCATGTTTCCGTCAGTGCCAAGAAGTCGAGGGACTGGAGGGAGACATAGGCGGAGATGAACTCTGCCTTGTTGGCCGCATGCAGATCGGCAGTTCCAGAGGCTACCGGAGACCTGGAACTCCACGTGGGTCGTGCGCGCTGGGACCACCAGATTAGGGTGGCGCGGCCACGCGGTGTGGAGCGTTTGTATGGTCTGTGCAGAGAGGAGAGAACAGGGATAGACAGACACATAGTTGACAGGCTACACAAGAGGCTACGCTAATGCAAAGGAGATTGGAATGACAAGTGGACTACACGTCACGAGTGTTCAGAGAGTTAAGCTTACGTAGCAAGAATCTTATTGACTAAAATGATTAAAATGATACAGTACTGCTGAAGTAGGCTAGCTGGCAGAGGCTGCGTTGTTGACTAAGTAGGCTAGTTGGCATTGGCTGCGTTGTTGACACTACACTAATCAAGTCGTTCCGTTGAGTGTAATAGTTTCTACTGTGCTGCTATTCGGGGCTAGCTGGCTAGCTAGCAGTGTTGATTACGTTACGTTGCGTTAAAAGAACGACAATAGCTGGCTAACTAACCTAGGAAATCGCTCTAGACTACACAATTATCTTTGATACAAAGACGGCTGTGTAGCTAGCTATGTAGCTAGCTACGATCAAACAAATCAAGCCGTTGTACTGTAATGAAATGAAATGAAAAATGTGATACTACCTGTGGAGCGAAGCGAAATGCGACCGGATTGTTGAGTGCAGAAGTTCTGTTCGGTAGACGTTGGCTAGCTGTTGGCTAGCTAGCAGAGTCTCCTATGTTAAGGACGACATAAAACTACACACTCTAAACTACACAATTATCTTGGGTACGAAGACAGCAAAGACAACTATGTAGCTAGCTAACACTACACTAATCAAGTCGTTCAGTTGAGTGTAATAGTTGTGCTGCTAATCGGTAGACGGTGGACTAGCTAACGGTGGACGTTAGCTAGCTGGCTAGCTGCAGGGCAGTGTAGACTGCGTTAGGACGACGAAATACGATAATTACGCAATTATCTATGATACAAAAACGGCTGTGTAGCTAGCTAAGAAGAAATTGATAAGATTAGACAAATCAAACCGTTGTACTATAATGAAATGTAATGAAATGTAATGAAATGTAATACTACCTGCGGACCGAGTGCAGATGCGACCGCTCGCTCCAACCCACACACAGGCATGCACGCACAGGCACACACACAGGCATGCACGCACAGGCACACACACAGGCATGCACGCACAGGCACACACACAGGCATGCACGCACAGTCACACACACAGGCATGCACGCACAGGCACACACACAGGCATGCACGCACAGGCACACACACAGGCATGCACGCACAGGCACACACACAGGCATGCACGCACAGGCACACACACAGGCATGCACACACAGTCACACACACAGGCATGCACGCACAGGCACACACACAGGCATGCACGCACAGTCACACACACAGGCATACACACACAGGCACACACACAGGCATGCACGCACAGTCACACACACAGGCATACACACACAGGCACACACACAGGCATGCACGCACAGGCACACACACAGGCATGCACGCACAGGCACACACACAGGCATGCACGCACAGGCACACACACAGGCATGCACACACAGTCACACACACAGGCATGCACGCACAGGCACACACACAGGCATGCACGCACAGGCACACACACAGGCATGCACGCACAGGCACACACAGGGCTGAGTGACCTTTTTTAAACTGTCTGACTCTCGGGTCAGACCAAAGCCACTAATTAGGGCAGAGTGTGGTTGTGTTTCTGAAACACAGAGAAAAACAAGCAGTGCAGTAGAAATAAACAGCAGACTGATCCTCTTTCCTACAGTACACCTCTCTTCACTACCTCGCTCCAATGCATTATACTGATACAGCTCTCTCTCCTCAACTCACTAATGCTTTATTGGCATCACTCCCTCTATCTCGTTCTCACACACACACACACACACACACACACACACACACACACACACACACACACACACACACACACACACACACACACACACACACACATACATGATTTTTATTTTATTTTATTTAACCTTATTATTTATTTAACCAGGCAGACAAGTTGAGAACAAGTTCTCATTTACAATTGCGACCTGGCCAAGATAAAGCAAAGCAATTTGACACATACAACAACACAGAGTTACACATGGAGTAAAACAAACATACAGTCAATAATACAGTAGAAAAATAAGCTTATATAAAATGTGAGCAAATGAGGTGAGATAAGGGATGTAAAGGCAAAAAAGGCCATGGTGGCGAAGTAAATACAATTATAGCAAGTAAAACACTGGAATGGTAGATTTGCAGTGGAATAATGTGCAAAGTAGAGATAGAAATAATGGGGTGCAAAGGAGCAAAATAAATAAATAAATACAGTAGGGGGAGAGGTAGTTGTTTGGGCTAATTATAGATGGGCTATGTACAGGTGCAGTAATCTGTGAGCTGCTCTGACAGCTGGTGCTTAAAGCTAATGAGGGAGATAAGTGTTTCCAGTTTCAGAGATTTTTGTAGTTCGTTCCAGTCATTGGCAGCAGAGAACTGGAAGGAGAGGCGGCCAAAGGAAGAATTGGTTTTGGGGGTGACTAGAGAGATATACCTGCTGGAGCGTGTGCTACAGGTGGGTGCTGCTATGGTGACCAGCGAGCTGAGATAAGGGAGGACTACCTAGCAGAGACTTGTAGATGACCTGGAGCCAGTGGGTGTGGCGACGAGTATGAAGGGAGGGCCAGCCAACGAGAGCGTACAGGTTGCAGTGGTGGGTAGTATATGGGGCTTTGGTGACACAACGGATGGCACTGTGATAGACTGCTTCCAATTTATTGAGTAGGGTATTGGAGGCTATTTTGTAAATGACATCGCCGAAGTCGAGGATCGGTAGGATGGTCAGTTTTAGGGTATGTTTGGCAGCATGAGTGAAGGATGCTTTGTTGCGAAATAGGAAGCCAATTCTAGATTTAACTTTGGATTGGAGATGTTTGAAGTGAGTCTGGAAGTAGAGTTTACAGTCTAACCAGACACCTAGGTATTTGTAGTTGTCCACATATTCAGTCAGAACCATCCAGAGTAGTGATGCTAGTCAGGTGGGCAGGTGCAGGCAGGGATTGGTTGAAGAGCATGTATTTAGTTTTACTTGCATTTAAGAGCAGTTGGAGGCCACGGAAGGAGAGTTGTATGGCATTGAAGCTCGTCTCTAGGGTTGTTAACACAGTGTCCAAAGAAGGGCCAGAAGTATACAGAATGGTGTCATCTACATACACACACATACACACACACACATACATACATACACACACATATACACACATATACACACACACACACACACACACACACACACACACACACACACACACACACACACACACACACACACACTCACACAAACTGTGCACAACTCTGATTTGCTTTATCATCACCACTTCTTCCTCACACTGATCCAAAACACACAAGCAGGGAGACACACACTCAGACCCACGTCTGAAAGGAAATCTCTCTCTGATCCCAAAAAACCTCCAGAACAAACAGAAAACAATTCCAGGCATTCCTGCTGCTCTGGGTCTTCTAACCAGAGTCCCCTGCTAGACAAACACAAACACACATGCACGCACACACACACACAAACACACATGCACGCACAGCCTGGTGAGACTGTGAGGATGCAATAACTGAATCCAGCATGAGAGAGAGGGATAGTGAGGAAGAGGAAGAGAAGGAGGGGTAGAAAGAGAAGAACAGGGTGATGAACTGAAGGATAGAATGGCAGCAGACAGAAAGAGAAAATGAAAAGCCCTTTCTGTCTGTCAGAAACTGATACAATATTGGCACTACTAAACAAAGACTATAATAGGCTAAATAAATGGAGTGGGGGGAAAACGAGAGAGATGAGTGGGGAAAAGTCACCAGTTAATGGGTGCTGGTGTCCAAAACCCTTGGATGAAAGAACGATAGAGCATCTTTAAACATTGTGCTTTGACTTTGAACAAAGTGACTTTTGAAGTGAAAGAAGCCGTTTCCCCCTTTCCTTTACTTCCCTCCATATTTTAATGCTCCCTGCTCTATCATGTAAATCCCCATTCAAATTAGGGCGGTATTAGAGCCCTCAGCGCTAATGTCAGAGAGGCAGAATGAGATGGGGGACTTAAGCACCTAACGAACAATGAAATTCCAAAGCCTTGGGACAGGACAATTAAGAAGCAGGCTTAGCCAATGATGAAAATGTATTGCTATCTAATACATATTTCTATTTTCTGAACACTAACCAATTTGAATGTGATTAAGGGGGATGGGAGTGGTGTTGGGGGGTTCATTAAAGAGGCGGCTGGCTCTCAGAGGTTGCCGGGAAAAGGCCCTTTTGATGTTAAATTACAAATACGGAGGAGAAAGTCCCCTTTATTGTATTTTTTGGGGCTGCGTATTGTTTTCTGTGGTTACCATTATACAGCTTAGTTAACCCTGCACTGTCTGGCTGGGAGAGAGGGAGAAGAGGTAATGAGAGGGGCCTGGGGGAGAGAGGGAGAGAGAAAAGGGGGAGAGATGGAGAAGAGGTAATGAGAGGGGCCTGGGGGAGAGAGGGAGAGAGAAAAGGGGGAGAGGTGGAGAAGAGGTAATGAGAGGGGCCTGGGGTAGAGAGGGAGAGAGAAAAGGGGGAGAGATGGAGAAGAGGTAATGAGAAGGGCCTGGGGGAGAGAGGGAGAGAGAAAAGGGGGAGAGATGGAGAAGAGGTAATGAGAGGGGTCTGGGGGGAGAGCGGGAGAGAGGGAGAGAGAAAAGGGGGAGAGGTGGAGAAGAGGTAATGAGAGGGGCCTGGGGAGAGAGGGAGAGAGAAAAGGGGGAGAGATGGAGAAGAGGTAATGAGAGGGGTCTGGGGGAGAGCGGGAGAGAGAAAAGGGGGAGAGGTGGAGAAGAGGTAATGAGAGGGGCCTGGGGAGAGAGGGAGAGAGAAAAGGGGGAGAGGTGGAGAAGAGGTAATGAGATGGGCCTGGGGAGAGAGGGAGAGAGAAAAGGGGGAGAGGTGGAGAAGAGGTAATGAGAGGGGCCTGGGGGAGAGAGGGAGAGAGAAAAGGGGGAGAAGTGGAGAAGAGGTAATGAGAGGGGCCTGGGGGAGAGAGGGAGAGAGAAAAGGGGGAGAGATGGAGAAGAGGTAATGAGAGGGGCCTGGGGAGAGAGGGAGAGAGAAAAGGGGGAGAGATGGAGAAGAGGTAATGAGAGGGGCCTGGGGGAGAGAGGGAGAGAGAAAAGGGGGAGAGATGGAGAAGAGGTAATGAGAGGGGCCTGGGGGAGAGAGGGAGAGAGAAAAGGGGGAGAGATGTGTGGGCTGTATTTTCTGTGGGATAATAGAGCATGTAAATGCCTTGGCGTTTATTCCTTTTATCTGAATGAAAGCATCCATCCATTGTTTGCTTCTCTTACACTTTACATCTCTCTCTCTCTCTCTCTCTCTCTCTCTCTCTCTCTAACCTGTCCTTCCTGGCTGTGACAGTGGCTCAGGGAAAGACTGTAGCAGTACTGTAGCTAAGAGAAGTGACTGGGGAAGAGGGAAGGACAGAGAAACTGGGGATGTCTGAATATACCATTAGAGCCAAGATGGATGTCATGAATTCCCCCTCTAGTTTTAAATTGATAGATTAGAATATGTGTCCCAATCCAACTGTTCTGGACAAGTAGAGTAGGCTTGATGATTCTACTGAAACTACAGTATGGTGTGAGTGTATGCGCCTCTGGGTTTAGAAACTTTTAAAATAAGAGACATTTGTGTACCTGTACTCTATGACCTGTACTCAACACTATTTGTTGTACTTAAACTATGTTAGGAATCCAATATTCCCACCATACACTCACACCTTTGTCTAGATATATAAAAAAGGCTACAGACTGCCTGGCATGGCAACACCAAGTATTCCAAGTCCCACACCTCTTTGAGGATCAATGAGGCAACTGGGATGCTCCAACGAAAGGAAAGAGAATCCAAACCTGGACTCTGACACCCTCTCCCTAATTCTACACCTTGACCCCCACTGTGGTATAACGTGCCCCCCCGGGATCGGGCTCTTAAGTCACTTCATTTAGAAGTGACTTTTGATTCATTGCTAGTCCAATATGTCTGCCTGAATCCAACATGACCTACTGCTGGCTCACTGCATTTATGATGCACATTGGGATGTTCCATTGCACTCTTATCCTATTTGGGTTGAGCTGCTTCTTCCAGACAATCATGTCTATCATCCTGGCTGTCTGCCCTGGAGTTGCCGTATATGTTAACTTGGTGACATTATGGTGTATGGGGAGAATGCAACCACATTAAGAAAAGTGCATAAGGCATGTACAATCACATAAGGCTACAATGAACCAACACAACCTGACACTTATTGACAATAAATGCCATCAGCTTATCATAATAATTGCACCTTTCCAATGCCAATGCAATCCTGAATCACCCAGAACGGTCCTTGATAAGCCCACTCCACCATCAGTCCTCCTCTCAGGCAGTTACTAGAGACAGAAACAAAACGTGAACTGGACTACCACATGTCAGTGTGCCATTCAACAGACTCAATTCCAACTGGAAATTGCTGGGTTGCACTGATCTCATATGTACCTATTTTGCTACCAACCATGGCTGGCCAGCCCATGTGACACCTGAAATGGATTTGCATGTGCTCTCACGCTGGGGTGACTCATGCATTGGTTTGGGCACCTGTGCAGTAATCCCAACGTCTCTATAAGGACATATGCCAGTTATACATACCATACCTTAGGATGGTAGAACCTGCCATATGTGATTGTTTATGGTGGCTGGGGATTGACTGTGACACAGTGGTCTTTGTGCACCATGCTTCCTCTGCAACCCTTTCACTGTCCATCAAAGCACAGGGATTATCTTCAAATGTATATGTGTGTGGAGCTGTGCTATGTCCCTCTCAATTTTGAGCCCACTTGTTTTCCTTAGAGCCAATGACAATAACAGCAACCTCAAAACATGTGTAACTGTATGCATTTTAGTCAGGCAGGACCATTCTGTACTTACATTCAAGCTTACATTCATCATAAATATTCATAGTTGACATTTCCGCTTATTGTATCGGAGTGTTTACAGGTCTATATTTTTCAAGATGCATGACGGTATCCTAATGCTGTTTGTTTGTTTATCTAGGGCAGACAACTGACTACTTGTACTCAAAATGTTTGCAATATTGGATTTCATTCCAGTCAGGCATTATTCTACACGGTTTGAGTTAAGTGGGTGTGTTACAGTATCTATCAATGTACCTACTTCTGCAGTAAAAAAAAAGTACACAGCTACCATTTCATATATGGGAGACCAAAACATGGTTGGGTTTTGTTATACCTCGGGTAGGGGTATCTATACATTTTTGGGGACTTGCCACTAGCCTGTTACTCTCTCTGCTTGGTGTGTGGGTGTGAGGGTGGGGGGATTGGGAGAAACATCATCAGTGTGTTTTCACTGGAAGAAAACTGGAAAAATGTTGGATCTGGGTATGGAATGCCGGAATTCTGAGAAGCAGGAACAACGCTTCCTTTGTTATTTACCCGTCCTAGAAACAGAGGGGGAGCACGATTCGGATCGGAGAGAAGAGGAGCGCGACACGAATACATCTTCCCCCAGCAACACATTCATTCTCGGTAATAGATGCGCTCTCAGGCCCTAGTTGAGAGGGGATAAAGGACATTTTCATGAACTTTCTTTAAATGTAATGTTCAATTAGTCGTGGGTATAACCGGACCATAATCAGATGGAAATATGGGCAGGAATTAATGCCCCGGCAGGGAGACAGACGAGGGGATTGGTATGCACCAAACACATGTGTGTGTGTGTGTGTGTGTGTGTGTGTGTGTGTGTGTGTGTGTGTGTGTGTGTGTGTGTGTGTGTGTGTGTGTGTGTGTGTGTGTGTGTGTGTGTGTGTGTGTGTGTGTGTGTGTGTGTGTGTGTGTGTGTGCACCCCAACTCACAGACAAACATGAACATGCAGATTTGCAACAAAGGTATTACATCTCATAAATATGTTTATACAGATGAACAGACATATTTACATAGATTCATAAATGTTTCAATTGGATCTATGCTTGTGGAGAGCAAGAGAAGAGAGGAGAGAAGAGAGGCGGCTCACGACAGGATAAGAGAGGATGGATAGATGTGGAAAATAGAGAAATCAATTGGGTTATTATGTGGGTGAGAGAAGCTTTCATCAGGCCTACAAAGTGTTTAGTGTGTGTGTGTGTGTGTGTGTGTGTGTGTGTGTGTGTGTGTGTGTGTCTGTGTGTGTGTGTGTGTGTGTGTCTGTGTGTGTGCGTGCGTGCGTGTGTGTGTGTGTGTGCGTGCGTGCGTGCGTGTGTGTGTGTGTGAGTGAGTGAGTGAGTGTGTGTGTGTATGTGACTGATGTAGTGTGTTGTGTTGCATGTCACGCTGAATGATAGGATTACTCGTTTTCCCCTCAGCAGTACACAAATCACTCTTTTATCCTCCATCATTTAATCTTTCCAGGGTTAAGTGTCTGAGCTCTGTGTGTGTGCGCGTATGTGTGTGTGTGTTCGTGTGTATGTGTGCATATGAGTGTGTGTATATGTTCTCTTGACTGTATGTAGACCTTTGAAAGCAGTGTGGTTATTACAGTTTTTTACAATCACTTTGGCACTAATTTCGGAACCTTGATGTCATTTTTCAGAACTCTAGACACAAAACTCACAACCAATGATCAAAATGCAAATTTTTCAGAACTCTAACACTTTTTCCAATTGCTTGGATACAATACACATAAAGCTAAGATCATTTTTGTTAATTTAACTAAAATCACCTGTTCAAAATGACACAACTTAATATCAAAGTATTACCATTTCAGAATACATCTGAGATGACGGTCTATCAATTGATACAATTGCTCAAAATGATAAGTAACTGTTGCATTACACTTAATGCATAGTTTTATGGAAACTAACGAACAATATTCCATGTTTAGATCATGAAAGTTTCAGGATAACGAGATCCATTGACACCAATTACCGTGGGACATGAACCAATTGGACTACATTATCTACGGATGTAATATTTCATCATCATTCTTTATCAGACACTGTTTCTATGGTCCCATGTATCACTTTTCCAGACAATGTTTTCAGATTTGACATTACTGTACACTTTATTAGGTACACCTATCTAGTACTGGGTAGGACCCCCTTTTGCCTCCACAACAGCCTGAATTATTCACGGTGTTGTACGTTAAGAGATGCCCTTGTGCACACCACTGTTTTAAACAGCTGTTATTTGAGCATGTGTGGCCTTTCTGTTAGCTTGAATGAGTCTGGACATTCTCCTCTGGCCTCTCTCATTAACAAGGTGTTTTTGCCCACAGAACTGCCGCTCACTGAATGTGTTTTGTTTATCGCACCATTCTCTGTAAACTCTAGAGACTGTAGTGCATAACAATCCCAGGAGGGCAGCTGTTTCTGAGATGCTGGAATCACCATGTGTGGCATCAGTAATCATACCACGGTCAAAGTGTCTTAAATTACACATCTTGCCCGTTCTGATGTTAGGTCAAACAACAACTAAAGCTCTCTACTCTATATACTGTGTATTGAGCTGCAGGCAGCCACATGATTCTCTGTTTGAATGTAACCTTCCTTGATGGGCTAAATCAGGTCTGTAGAGCTGATGGCATGACCTATGTCATTGTGTGGGATAATGTCAGGATCCACCTTGCTCAAATGGTTTCAGGCCCATACACAACTTACCACCCTGTACTTACCCCCATACTCTCCTTTCCTAAAACCCGATTGAGGAATTTTTCTCCACATGGAGGTGAAAGGTATATGATAGACGCCCTCACGAACAAGCCACCCTTCTCCAGGCCATGGATGACGCATGCAATGACATCACGGCAGACCAGTGTCAGGCCTGGATTCGCCCGAAGATTCTTCCCAAGATGTTTGGCTCTTGAAAACATCCATTGTGATGTGGATGAGAGCCTGTGGCCAAATCCACAAGACAGGGTTGATGGAAATATAGAAGTACAGTAATCAATCCTTTGTTTTGCTTTTTACAGTAAGCCAGGTGAGGAACCCTACAGTTTTACTGTAGTTTATTCTGTTATTCTGTTTATACAGTTTTACTGTAGTCTAATTATTTTTGCTTTGATTCAAAGAAACCCATGAGTGATTTTATTGTATTTCATCAATACATTTCAGATTTTGTTCCATGATTCGCATGGTTTGCTTTAGACACAGATTATTGACATAGACACACACATGCACACGGACACCAATGGAGGCTGGTGGGAGGAGCTATAGGAGGACAGGTTCAATGCAATGGCTGGAATGGAATGAATGGAATGGAGTCAAACATGTGGTTTCCATATGTTTGATATGTTTTATACCATTCCATTAATTCCATTCCAGCCATTACAAAATCAAATAAATCAAATCAAATGTTATTTGTCACATGCTTTGTAAACAACAGGTGTAGACTAACAGTGAAATGTTTACTTATGGGTCATTTTCCAACAATGCAGAGTTAAAGATAAAGATAACAAAATAAATGGAAATAGTGACATGAGGAATAAATCCACAGTGAATAATGAATAACAATAACAAGTCAAAATAACATGGCTATATACAATGTGCCCTTCCTACTATAGCTCCTCCTACCAACGTCCTCTGACACACACACACACACACACACACACACACACACACACACACAGGTTCATCAATGTAAGAAAATATAAGGGTCATCAATGCAGCGTTCGATAAGGGTCATCAGTGTGGGGGTTGATAAGGGTCATCAGTGTGGGGGTTGATAAGGGTCATCAGTGTGGGGATTGATAAGGGTCATCAGTGTGGGGATTGATAAGGGTCATCAGTGTGGGGGTTGATAAGGGTCATCAGTGTGGGGATTGATAAGGGTCATCAGTGTGGGGATTGATAAGGGTCATCAGTGTGGGGGTTGATAAGGGTCATCAGTGTGGGGATTGATAAGGGTCATCAGTGTGGGGATTGATAAGGATCATCAGTGTGGGGATTGATAAGGGTCATCAGGGTGAGGGTTGATAAGGGTCATCAATATGAGACTTGATAAGGGCCATCAATGTCACGATTGATAAGGGTCATCAGTATGGGGATTGATAAGGGCCATCAATGTCAGGATTGATAAGGGTCATTAGGGTGGGGATTGATAAGGCTCATCAATATGAGACTTGATAAGGGCCATCAATGTCAGGATTGATAAGGGTCATCAGGGTGGGGATTGATAAGGGTCATCAATATGAGACTTGATATTGGCCATCAATGTCAGGATTGATAAGGGTCATCAGTATGGGGATTGATAAGGGCCATAAATGTCAGGATTGATAAGGTCATCAGTGTGAGGGTTGATAAGGGCCTTCAATGTCAGTATTGATAAGGGTCATCAGGGTGGTGATTGATAAGGGTCATCAATATGAGACTTGATAAGGTTTATCAGTGTGGGGATTGATAAGGGTCATCAATATGAGACTTGATAAGGTTTATCAGTGTGGGGATTGATAAGGGTCATCGGTGTGGGGATTGATAAGGGTCATCAATATGAGACTTGATAAGGTTTATCAGTATGGGGATTGATAAGGGTCATCAGTGTGGGGATTGATAAGGGTCATCAGTGTGGGGATTGATAAGGATCATCAGTGTGGGGATGGATACGGGTCATCAGTGTGGGGATTGATAAGGGTCATCAGGGTGGGGATTGATAAGGATCATCAGTGTGGGGATTGATAAGGGTCATCAGTGTGGGGATTGATAAGGGTCATCAGGGTGGGGATTGATAAGGGTCATCAGTGTGGGGATTGATAAGGGTCATCAGGGTGGGGATTGATAAGGATCATCAGTGTGGGGATTGATAAGGGTCATCAGGGTGGGGATTGATAAGGATCATCAGTGTGGGGATTGATAAGGGTCATCAGTGTGGGGATTGATAAGGATCATCAGTGTGGGGATTGATAAGGGTCATCAGTGTGGGGATTGATAAGGATCATCAGTGTGGGGATTGATAAGGATCATCAGTGTGTGGATTGATAAGGGTCATCAGTGTGGGGATTGATAAGCATCATCAGTGTGGGGATTGATAAGGGTCATCAGGGTGGGGATTGATAAGGATCATCAGTGTGGGGATTGATAAGGATCATCAGTGTGGGGATTGATAAGGGTCATCAGGGTGGGGATTGATAAGGGTCATCAGTGTGGGGATTGATAAGGACCATCAGTGTGTGGATTGATAAGGGTCATCAGTGTGGGGATTGATAAGGGTCATCAGTGTGGGGATTGATAAGGGTCATCAGTGTGGGGATTGATAAGGGTCATCAGTGTGGGGATTGATACGGGTTACCAGTGTGGGGATTGATATAGAAGAAGCAGAGAGTGTAGATGTACAAATGGAACGATTTTACTGGGGACAGGACAGGCCCCTGCT
The DNA here is from genome assembly GCF_034236695.1 of Oncorhynchus nerka. Lineage (NCBI taxonomy): Eukaryota > Metazoa > Chordata > Actinopteri > Salmoniformes > Salmonidae > Oncorhynchus > Oncorhynchus nerka. The sequence continues at coordinate 71,346,655 of NC_088410.1, forward strand.
AAATCTCTCTATTGTCGCTAAGACAAACAGTGCTGTACTTCTCAATGTCACATCAGATGAGTGCCTAGCTAGCTTTGCTAACAGTGACTATATCAGACTACCTTTTTAAACGGGGACAGTAGGACCTGGTTGGAGAATGGTTGCGTTTGACGCACATTCACATTCTATTGTAGGTGTAACGGAGACGCTGAGAGTCAAGAAGCAGGTGAAACTTTTAATAAAACAACAAACATGAAACGAGACAACATAACAGTAGCGTCTATGCATAAACACAGGAACAATACTGACTGAGGAAAGATCCAAAGGGAGTGACAGATATAGGGGAGGTAATCAGGAAGGGGATGGAGTCCAGGTGAGTATCATGATGACGTGCAGGTGCACGTAATGCTTGATGCCAGGTGTGCGTAATGATGAATCCCAGGACCGTTGGTTAGTATACCGGCGATGTCGAACACCGGAGGGGAGGAGTGGGAGTAGATGTGAGACCGTAGGTAAGACTACACTTCTGAAAAATCAACCCGCCCTTAATGTGTCACATTTTACATAAAGAATAACTCAATAGAAGATAACTATTATAAATTAGAGCCTTCAGATTATTAAAGCCTTTAGACTTTTTAGATATGTCATGTAAATATGACTATATAACAATAAATACATAAACAAACAATATGTCATGATTTAACTTTTCATTCATGGTCACAAATAAATGAATATAGCAGCAGTTCCCAAACTAGGGTGATATGAAAATAGGGCCGCGGGAGAATTTCCAAAATCCTGAGAAGAAATAATAATCCAAAAACAGATATATATTATAATATCTTCTTTGCATCTCAACATTTTTGTAATGTGTTAACCTTAAAAATCTAAATGGAAATGATTCAAATCTAAAAGACAATTCAACCAGAGAGTGCCCTTAGATCATGCAAAAAGGCCCTACTTTGACCGTTGCACTTGAATCATTCCCATGGTGAATGGCTAGACCTGCTACGCTATGACACCTCACCCTATTATAGAGACTTCTATTTTACAGGACAGAAATGATATGGTGAAAACAATGTGTAGGGAGGCAAAGCCACATCAATACCTTTGTCAGCTAACACTGTTAAACTCAGAATGTATGCTATTGCTAGCAATCAAGGGAAAAACCCACTGAACGAATCGAAAACTCCCCAGCTTATGCTCTCCAATTGGAAGTTAGCTGTGAGGGCCAAGATGCCCATGCATTGACTTTTGTTCGCTATACATGTCGGGGGATGCTATGTTATTCACAAGGACATATTTTTCTGTCTCACGATTCCCGAGGATGAAACGGCACAGAGGAAGTTCAATTTGCTGGGTATCTATATTGACGAAAAACAGATTCCATGGAAACAAACAGTGGGCTTTTGCAAGCGTCTCCCTCTGCCATATGGACACATTGTATGATACACTGAGAGCAACTGGCGGCAAAAGAGCTGTGCACAGAACTCAGAGATATACTTTGATTGTGAACCACATCAAACCACATCCACATTCGCAAAACTATGTGGAGATATAGGATCAGAGCATTACAATGTTCTATTTCACACGAGGCTTGGCGGTTGTAAAGGGGGTGTTGGAAAGATTTTCACATTGAGAGAGAAACTGTTGTCATTCACAATGGGTATAAAAAAAAACAGACTTGGTTGACTTTTTGTGTAATGAAAAGAAAATATGTCTCCTTGCCTGTGTAACAGACATATTTGGGAAACTGAATGCAAGCATTCAGGGGAAATACAAAAACATTCTACAGATGAGTGACAGAATCAATGAATTCAGAGGAAAGAATTCGTACTGGAGGGAAAGTCTTTCAAAGCGAACCATGCCCACTTCCCTCGGCGGTGCATGTTTCTAACAGAAAACAGCACCAGTTAGTGTCCCGCACGAGTGATGTCTTCTCACCTCCAACACTTGGAAGAGCTGTGATCCTTGCTCAGTTGACATGCCGGAAAGTGAAATCGAACTGCTGATCGAGCGGTCATGTGACCGAATGCTGCAGACGAGTCATTTACGGGGTACTTCAGAGGAGTTTTGGTTCCTGACTCAAAGGGAATTCCCTGCAGTCTCCCTCTGACCATTAAAACTCATGGTACCCTTCAGCAGCTCATATCTGTGTGAAGCTGGATTCAGTTCTCTCGTCTGCATTCACACCAAATATCCATCCAGGTTGGATGTGACGGCAGAGATGAGGTGCACACTTTCGACCACGCCCCTGACATGCATTAAGCACATCCATCTCATTAGTGGTGTTGAGATACATTATGTCAGAATAATTTGCAATTGACTGTCATAGCCCACCTTAACAGAATGTTTTACAATTGACTGCCATAGCCCACCTTAACAGAATGTTTTGCAATTGACTGCCATAGCCCACCTTAACAGAATGTTTTGCAATTGACTGTCATAGCCCACCTTAACAGAATGTTTTGCAATTGACTGTCATAGCCCACCTTAACAGAATGTTTTGCAATTGACTGCCATAGCCCACCTTAACAGAATGTTTTGCAATTGACTGTCATAGCCCACCTTAACAGAATGTTTTGCAATTGACTGTCATAGCCCACCTTAACAGAATGTTTTGCAATTGACTGTCATAGTCCCAAATAAAAAAGTAAACATTGGCTGTTAAGTACATAACTATTTTCACATGGTTGGGGTTGCGAGAATTTTCAGATATCAAAATGGGGTCGTGGGCCCAAAAAGTTTGGGAACCCCTGGAATACATTCTCCTCCTGGTGCCTGCCTCCGTGCTTGCTGAATTCCTCTCCTTTTCAAGCAATTTCATGCCCCAATTAATGCCTTACTGGTTCCAAGATAACAGAGAAACATGGAGAAACCATGATCATTTTTGGTAAGATTCACTTTGAGTTCGTTAACTGCTTGAATTAATTAAAAACAAACAGGATAAATTGACCACAAATGCAATTTTGGGCAGAAATCTCACCCAAATCCAATAACGGTGGAAAGTAATTAAGTATCATTTCTATTACAGTGTAAGCTGTCTAACCCGTAGGTCAAATCTATGTCTCCCTCTCCTGAACTTGGAGGCTTTGTGCCAGTCTTTCTTCCTGGGAAAGGCCTGGGAGTTGAACACATGCGATTACGGAGGTAATTTGGATGAAGACCCACTTGAGTTGGCTTGGCCCTTGTGATACTATCAACTTCACAATTAACCAACACAAACAGATAACCTCCACATCTCAGCTAGCAGTAACACTTCTAATAGCCTGCTGCTGCTGCCCAACACACACACACACACACACACACACACACACACACACACACACACACACACACACACACACACATACACACACGCACCACAACCCAAATAAACTGCAGGGATTTCTGTTCAATTAACATGCATGCAAAGCAATTTAGAGGCCAACAAGAAGTTTTGTCTGGCTGCTCCGGGTAATTTAACTCCTCTGTCTCTCTCTACACAACACTGGGAGGAGGTCGGGAAGGGAAAGCGAGAGGGGGGAGAAGAGGGGACCAGAAAAGAAATGGATTTCTTGATTAAAACTCGCCTTTTCCCCCTCTTTTGCGAATACAGGCATGTGGTACTGTAGCTACATACACACAGCAAACATGCAGGGAATCCATATGTCCTAATACAGACACAGGCATCATTGTTAATTCCCTTCATTAGCCTCCTCCTCCCATGCAAAGATTTAATTTGTGGTGGTCTTTTAGCTGGCTGCTGCCGGGAGAAATTCAATTGACGGTTGTTTCTCCACACACCGATTTCTCTGTCATTTACGTCTGACTGTCTCGCCTCTTACGCGCTGCTCAATAAATCAACAAAGATTACACACAGATACTGATAGGCCATCAAATAGGGCCTCCCTCCCCCCTCTCTCTCTCTCTCTCTCTCTCTCTCTCTCTCTCTCTCTCTCTCTCTCTCTCTCTCTCTCCACTCTCAATCTTTCTTTAAGATCAATTTAAATGTTTGTCATTCACACTTTTTCTTCTTTTGCTCTCCCTTCCCAGCTTTCTCTTCCTTTGATTAACAGAACAGGACTGTTATATATTAATAGAATGGGGCAACATAAATAATACAGTATTTGTATTATTTATTTTACACATAATTATTTGCTCATATTTATTAAGGATTAAGGATTAGCCCCTTTATTTTTTAATTTTCACCTAAAATGACATACCCAAATCTAACTGCCTGTAGCTCAGGCCCTGAAGCAATGATGTGCATACTCTTGGTACCATTTGAAAGGAAACACTTTGAAGTGTTGGGAAATGAGAAAGTAACATAGCAGAATATAACACAATAGATTTGGTAAAAAAAATAATACAAAGGAAAAAAAACGCTATGTTTGAAATGCAAGAGAAAGGACATAATGTATTATTTCAGCCCAGGTGCAATTTCGATTTTGGCCACTAGATGGCATCAGTATATGTGCAAAGTTTTAGACTGATCCAATGAACCATTGTATTTCTGTAAAAAAAACTGTATCAAGACTGCCCAAATTTGCCTAATTTGTTTATTAATAACTTTTAATGTTCAAAATTGTGCACTCTCCTCAAACAATAGCATGGAATTCTTTCACTTTAATAGCAACTGTAAATTGGACAGTGCAGTTAGATTAACAAGAATTTAAGCTTTCTGCCAAAATCAGATATGTCTATGTCCTGGGAAATGTTTTTGTTACTTACAACCTCATGCTATTTGCATCAGCCTAACGTTAGCTCAACTGTCCCGTGGAAGGGACACCGATCACGAAGACGTTTCAGGTTGCCAATCCTTTCAGTCCTGAGTGTACATGCTCTGCAGCATGTTCTTTATCACAGGCTGCTAGCCACTACAGCAAAGTTGTCATGGTGAAGGAGAATAAGGAAAACATACATACACACAAATAGATGAACCCCCCTTCCCTACAGCGCAAACACACACACACACACACACACACACACACACACACACACACACACACACACACACACACACACACACACACACACACACACACACACACACACACACACGCGCGCGCGCGCGCGCGCGCGCACACAGGCACTCATCACACAAAGCAGGCAAAGTTGTGTGAAGAGCAATATAATTGTTTGACTTTGCAACAAAAGACTTCCAATCAGATGTATTTAACTGGCAGGTGAGATGTGAGCGTGGAAGGAGAGGAGGAGTGGTGGAGAGAGAGAGAGAGAGAGTGAAAAATAATATAAAAGACATAGGCCTGCAGTTGCTTTTGTTTTCCTATCTCTCCCTCCCACCTTCCCTGTCAGTCTTCCATCCCCTCCCCAATCCTCTGTTCCTACACCTAATTAAACCAAAAGTCAGTTTCAATTAGCCAGCCTTTCCCCATACACGCCTTTATGCAAAAATGAATTAGTCAATTAGCCAATGAACATGTGAGCAGGTCTTTGTGTTAACGAGGCTTTTACAAGCTGCAGTAACCCTGACGTTATGACAGACAGACAGCCTGCATCATCCACCCAGGGAACACTTTATACACCGTTCCCATACACCACTTCTACACACCCATCCACACACTGAAGCAGAGGTTGTTTGTCCAGCTGTAATAATGTGTGTCTGTTCTCTGTCTCCTGTATAAATATGAATGAGAGAGTCATTGTAATGGCTCCTGGTTGAAATAAACACACCAAGACACACACCTCCCTGCTTCCCTCTGCCTTAAATCATGTCTGAATATAGGTTACAGGACACTTCCTCACTGCTCCCCTCTGCCCTAAATCATATCTGAATATAGGTTACAGGACACTTCCTCACTGCTTCCCTCTGCCCTGAATCATATCTGAATATAGGTTACAGGACACTTCCTCCCTGCTTCCCTCTGCCCTAAATCATGTCTGAATATAGGTTACAGGACACTTCCTCCCTGCTTCCCTCTGCCCTAAATCATGTCTGAATATAGGTTACAGGACACTTCCTCCCTGCTTCCCTCTGCCCTAAATCATATCTGATACACACACATACATACATCTATATATATATATACATGACATATATATATATTTTATATGTATGTATATATATATGAAAAGCCTTGTGGTCATGCACGGTACCAATCTATATATATATATATTATATATATATATGTCATACACACACATACATACATCTATATATATATATATATATATATATATATATATATATATATATATATAGAGAGAGAGAGAGAGAGAGAGAGAGAGAGAGAGAGAGAGAGAGAGAGAGAGAGAGATAGATTCTTCAGAAAGCTGGTTGGCTGGAGCTAGGGAGGAGGGAGTGTTGGGTGATGAGCGGGAAGGGGAGTTATGGGTGAAGGGATAGAGGGGGTGCTGTTATGGGTAAGGGTAGGGAGAGGGAAGAGAAGGGGAGTTATTTTGGGTTGAGGAGGAGGAAGAGAGGGAGGAAGGGTGAGAAAGGGCTTAGCTAGGAGCGGTCTCTGATTGTCAGCAAAGGGCCCAAAAAAGGACCTTTCATTTTTCAAACACACACACACACTAGCCCTGGCAGCAGAGAGTTCCCTGTCAGAAAGAGAACTGGCCTCCTTGAGAAAGTTTATTTTCTCGTTCCGTCGCTCTAAACAATCCCTTAAAAGGGAGAGCAGATGTTTATAGCCCTTCACAAACCAAACAGTGCCTCTCTGACACACACACACGCACACACACACACACACACACACACACACACACACACACACACACACACACACACACACACACACATACACACACACACACACACACACACACACACACACACACACACACACACACACACACACACACACACACACACACACACACACACACACACACACACACACACACACACACAGAGGATAGAGGGAAGCAAGTGATTCTGATGTAGAGGAATGAGATAGAAGTGGAATGGGGGGAATGGAGTTCCACATGTCAGGGATTACATCTAAATCAATTCAAACTAAAACCAGAATTAAATTATCAGTAAAACTTAACAACCCATTTTGACATCAATAATGACCGGGATTCAAACACTTACAGTATATTACAAATGGCTGGGTGTGGTTTCATGTCAAAATATCCAATGGAAATGTCTGTGAGGTTACCACAGTACTGTGTCTTTGAGTTAACAGGGACTTATGGGAGGTGTGTGTGCCTTAACATGGTGAAGGGAAGACTCTTGGTGTTTCAGAACTCTCATTGCATTTTAAAGGGCTCATTAAAAGCACTGGTCTCTGCCTCTCTGTCTACTGAGCCACAGTGTTTTAGTGTAAACACACACTCGCCTTTTCCCCTTACATGGTCATGCACACAGCATGCTGCAGAAACACCTCAGGCGGAGTGTCGCTGTGTTTAGGTGTGTAGCGGTGTGTATGTGTGTGTGTGGAGGTGTGTATGTGTTTGTGTGGAGGTGTGTATGTGTATGTGTGTGGAGGTGTGTAGGTGTGTATGTGTGTGTGAAGGTGTATATGTGTGTGTGTGTGTGTGTGTGTGTGTGTGTGTGTGTGTGTGTGTGTGTGTGTGTGTGTGTGTGTGTGTGTGTGTGTGTGTGTGTGTGTGTGTGTGTGTGTGTGTGTGTTTAGGTGTGTATGTGTGTGTGGAGGTGTGTTGGGTAAATATGTGTGTGTATGTGAAGGGCCCGTTCCAAAAGGGTGAGTGGTACTGTAAGATGAAAGCCTACTGCTGTATAAACATCCCACTGGAACACTAGGCTTTACTAGGTCACACACACACACACACACACACACACACACACACACACACACACACACACACACACACACACACACACACACACACACACAGTGAGCAAGTGAGAGAGAGAGAGAGGAAGACAGAGAGACATAGCAAATATATTATCTTTACACTAAAAGTGTCTGAAAGTGTATGTTCAGAAACACGTACTATTTCAAAGGCCTTTAGAATTATGATGTTATGTAAACATTCATGTGGTCTGTGGCTGACATTGACTGGGTGACTCAATCTAAAAGGCCTTGTGGTCATTCACGGTACCACGCTAAAAGTCCTTGTGGTCATGCACGGTACCACTCTAAAAGGCCTTGTGGTCATACACGGTACCAATCTAAAAGTCCTTGTGGTCATGCATGGTACCACTCTAAAAGGCCTTGTGGTCATGCACGGTACCACTCTAAAAGGCCGTGTGGTCATGCACGGTACCAATCTAAAAGGCCTTGTGGTCATGCACGGTACCACTCTAAAAGGCCCTGTGGTCATGCACGGTACCACTTTTACATGGCTGGGTGTAACTATTGGTTACTTTCAAAGTGATGATACAGAAAGAAACAGGACTTCTTTCTGACTGCAGTGACACTTTATGAAGTTAGTTAGCCCTATCTGAGTCCAGGCACAGCAGAAAGATGAGGTTCTAGTGTTTTTATAGCCTTAAGAAAGTAGAGACCCACGGCACTGGATAATGTGTCCTTATGATATGCAACTTTCCCTCTTTGAACAGTGGGGAAATGGGGGGGGGGGGCTTTGTAATGAGGTCTCATCCGTCTCTTTGGCCGTCACACACATGCACCACGCACACACACACACACACACACACACACACACACACACACACACACACACACACACACACACACACACACACACACACACACACACACACACACCACCACACCACACACACACACACTCCATCTGACACTGGAGACTCTCAAGGCACTGAACACTCAGATTAAGAATGGATGACCATGAAAAATTAACAGGTTTATCTCTCCTTACTTTCTCCTTCTCTCTCTCCTTCGTCCCTCTCTCAGTCTATACCTCCAGCTCAATTATATATTTTCAATTCTACTCCCTCTCTCACTCTACGCTCTAGGGAGACGAGAAGAGAGAGCTGTGATTAAGTTGATAAATTCCAGATAATAAAAACAGAATGCCTATCATTCTCTGTTCTCTCCATTTGGAGTTTCTTCTCTTCTGCTCCCTCTCTCTCCGCTCTGGGCAGTGTGGACAGGGATAGTGAAACAGAGAGAGGCTGGATGGATGGATTGGAAAGACAAAGAGAGAGGGGCTGTTTGAAGGATGTGCAATAAGCAGACGTACTACACATAGCCTGTCTTGTCACATCGACCCAGACTCCTGACTTACTGCTTCTTAATGTTATTGGAGCCATACAAATCTCAGAGGATAGACTCGTTTTGAAAACTTCTTGTTAAAATCATACTATGCTTGCTTCTGATGAATTAGCCTACATGTCTAGAGAGGGGAGGTTCAGCTAGCAATAGTCCGGATTTGGCCTCTGCACAACTGATGAGGTTTCCCCTTTCCCTCCATTCTAGTGCTAAACCAGCGTCAGTTTTACTGAGGAGGATTAAATATTTTCCCCTGATTCATTCTGTTGTTTTGTCTGAGTTCTTTTTATGAGCGGTGATGTTTGGCACTGATTTTTATTAGCCTGTGTGTAATGGGAACTTGGTGCTTGTTGTTAAGGGTCTGGCTGAAGAACAACTGAACCCAAACAGCCTTCTAAAGAGATGGGACATTAAATGGATACTTTGGGATTTAACATTAAAATCCAGACACTCAAACTAAAAAGACAACAACACTCTGCTTCTGGTAAAGCAGCTTCGAGTGACTCACTCTTCCTCTCATTTCCTCCCTCCATCCTTCCATCACTCCATCACATAGACAGAAGACCCACACATGCACACAAGTACACACACAAACAGAAACACACACATTCTCAAATAGACAGACACACACATGAACCAATATTTCTCCAAACCCTGGAGAGGAGAGCGCAGGTCCCGTTTAGTCCCTGACCATTGCAGCTGTGTACATATTCTCTCCTTAGACCAAACCACAGCCTTCTCTCATAGGGGATTGAAAGCGAGAATGGGGAAAGAAGGGGGGGAGAAGCAAAGAGGGGACATTGGGGAGAAGATGGAGAAGAAGGGGAGAGGAGACAGAGGGGTGAGAAGAGGGGAGAATGGGGGAGAGAGAGTAGATCGGAGACATTCTGATTTCTGAGCCCTGCCCCATGGTGGAGTCCAGAGAATTGTTGATGGGGTCAGGGGAAACATGATAAGGACATGGAGCTGTGATAGTCATGGAATTTTGGATGATGGTAATTGGCCAGCCAAACGAATGCAGTCTCCGTAATAACCATGGTCATATTAAGCTAATCTGTATAACAAAATATAGAAACTGAACAAAAATATAAATGCAACATGAGACAATTTCAAAGATTTTACAGAGTTACAGTTCAAATAAGGAAAGCAGTCAATTGAAATAAATGCATTAGGCCCTAATCTATGGATTTCACATGACTGGAAGTACATACATTGGGGCAAAAAAGTATTTAGTCAGCCACCAATTGTGCAAGTTCTCCCACTTAAAAAGATGAGAGAGGCCTGTAATTTTCATCATAGGTACACTTCGACTATGACAGACAAAATTAGAAGAAGAAAAAATCCAGAAAATCACATTGTAGGATTTTTTAATGAATTTATTTGCAAATTATGGTGGAAAATAAGTATTTGGTCACCTACAAACAAGCACGATTTCTGGCTCTCACAGACCTGTAACTTCTTCTTTAAAAGACTCCTCTGTCCTCCACTCGTTACCTGTATTAATGGCACCTGTTTGAACTTGTTATCTGTATAAAAGACACCTATCCACAACCTCAAACAGTCACACTCCAAACTCCACTATGGCCAAGACAAAAGAGCTATCAAAGGACACCAGAAACAAAATTGTAGACCTGCACCAGGCTGGGAAGACTGAATCTGCAATAGGTAAGCAGCTTGGTTTGAAGAAATCAACTGTGGGAGCAATTATTAGGAAATGGAAGACATACAAGACCACTGATAATCTCCCTCGATCTGAGGCTCCACGCAAGATCTCACCCCGTGGTGAGAACGGTGAGCAAAAATCCCAGAACCACACGGAGGGACCTAGTGAATCACCTGCAGAGAGCTGGGACCAAAGTAACAAAGCCTACCATCAGTATCACACTACGCCGCCAGGGATTCAAATCCTGCAGTGCCAGACGTGTCCTCCTGCTTAAGCCAGTACATGTCCAGGCCGTCTGAAGTTTGCTAGAGAGCATTTGGATGATCCAGAAGAAGATTGGGAGAATGTCATATGGTCAGATGAAACCAAAATATAACTTTTTGGTAAAAACTCAACTCGACGTGTTTGGAGGACAAAGAATGCTAAGTTGCATCCAAAGAACACCATATGTACTGTGAAGCATGGGGGTGTAAACATCATGCTTTGGGGCTGTTTTTCTGCAAAGGGACCAGGACAACTGATCCGTGTAAAGGAAAGAATGAATGGGGCCATGTATCGTGAGATTTTGAGTGAAAACCTCCTTCCATCAGCAAGGGCATTGAAGATGAAACGTGGCTGTGTCTTTCAGCATGACAATGATCCCAAACACACCGCCCGGGCAACGAAGGAGTGGCTTCGTAAGAAGCATTTCAAGGTCCTGGAGTGGCCTAGCCAGTCTCCAAATCTCAACCCCATAGAAAATCTTTGGAGGGAGTTGAAAGTCTGTGTTGCCCAGCAACAGCCCCAAAACATCACTGCTCTAGAGGAGATCTGCATGGAGGAATGGGCCAAAATACCAGCAACAGTGTGTGAAAACCTTGTGAAGACTTACAGAAAACGTTTGACCTTTGTCATTGCCAACAAAGGGTATATAACAAAGTATTGAGATAAACTTTTGTTATTGACCAAATACTTATTTTCCACCATAATTTGCAAATAAATTCATTAAAAAATCCTACTATGTGATTTTCTGGATTTTTTTTCTCATTTTGTCTGTCATAGTTGAAGTGTACCTATGGTGAAAATTATAGGCCTCTCTCATATTTTTAAGTAGGAGAACTTGCACAATTGGTGGCTGACTAAATACTTTTTTGCCCCACTGTATATGCGTCTGTTTGTCACAGAAACCTTAAAAACCGGTAGGAGCGTGGATCAGAAAACCAGTCAGTATCTGGTGTGACCACCATTAGCCTCATGCAGGGCGACGTCTCCTTCGCATAGAGTTGATCAGGCTGTCGATTGTGGCCTGTAGGTGGATATTGGCGGGACCTGAAACATGCTGAAGTGGACGTTGATCCAGAGCATCCCACACATGCTCAATTGGTGACATGTATGCAGGCCATGGAAATGTATGCAGGACATGTCAGCTTCCAGGAATTATGTACAGATCTTTGCGATATGGGGCTGTGCATTATCATGCTGAAACATGAGGTGATGGTGGCGGATGAATGGCACGACAATGGGTCTCGTCACAGTATCTCTATGCATTGAAATTGCGATCAATAACATGCAATTGTGTTCGTAACCCCACCACCATCATAGGGCACTTTGTTCACAACATTGACATCAGCAAACAGCTTGCCCACACCATGCCATACACACTGTCTGCCATCTACCTGGTACTGTTAAAACCGGGATTCATCCATGAAGAGCAAACCTCTCCTGAGTGCCAGTGGCCATTGAAGGTGAACATTTTCACCCAGTAAAGTCAGTTATGATGCCGATCTGAAATCAGGTAAAGATCCTGGTTTGGATGACGAGCACGTAGATGAGCTTCCTTGAGACAGTTTCTGACAATTTGTGCAGAAATTCTTTGGTTTTGCAAACCCATAGTTTCATCAGCTGTCCGGGTGGCTGGTCTCAGAAGATCCCGCAGGTGAAGAAGCCGGATGTGGTTGTCCTGGGCAATCTGCGGTTGTGAGGCCAGTTGGACGTACTGCCAAACAATGTTGGAGGTGGCTTATGGTAGAGAAATGAACATTCAAATCTCTGGCAACAGCTCTGGTGGACATTCCTGCAGTCAACATGCCAATTGCATGCTCCCTCAAAACTTGAGACATCTTTGGCATTGTGTTGTGTTGTGCGACAAAACTGCACAGTTTAGATTGCCCTTTCATTGTCCCCAGCACAATGTTAAATCAGCTTATTGAAATGCCACACCTGTCAGGTGGATGGATTTTCTTGGCAAAGGAGAAATGCTCACTAACATGGATGTAAACAAATTTGTGCACAAAACTTGAGAGAAATTAGCTTTTTGTGCATGTTGAAAATGTCTGGGATCTTTTATTTCAGCTCATTAAACATGGGACCAACACTTTACGTGTTGCGTTTATATTTTTGTTCAGTGTATTAAATTACCATTTTATAAATGGTATAATCGTGTGATATGATAGGATTTTGCAAACCCGCTCCCCCCGTTGACCCAAGATGAATGGTTTTGGCCACTAAAGTTTTCCCTCACTACAGGCTCCACTGCTATGATTGGTGTAACATTAGCTATAAACCACAAGTGTCTATCCAGATAATGAAAAGGCACCCGCAAAAGAAAATTCAAGGAACTTATATAGTTGTTTGTCATTTGCGGCGTGCATAATCATGAGCAAGGTCATTGTAGCCTATCATTTCAATTCCCCCGTGAGAACCATAAGCATGGGCTGACTTGGCTTTGCTGTTCCGCAGCCGAAGCCTGCCAGCAGCCTACCTACCAAAGTTTGTACGGTGTCCATTACAATTTAGAAAAACACATATCAGCTTTCAATAGTTATCCATACTACCGGAGCGTCATCTTATTGTAACAATTTATTTGCTGGATTCACAGCAGCAATTTGGCTATAATAATAGATGTCGAAGTCAAATATAGGCCAGTGGTTTCCATCTGTGGTGAAGTTTTCTCTAAATGAATTCTTATGACAAATCCAGCTCCAGAAGCAGCCATAGAGTCAACTGGTTATTCTGTTGAATACGGTGTAGTTAAAAAAAACCCAGCAACAACAGATAATATTAGCTAGCTATATAAGGTTAGCAAGATAGCTAGCTAGCTAACTAGCTAAGGTTAGCATGCTAGCTACACCAAATAATGTCAGTTCCCTATTTCTCGATGTGTATCAACTCTACGGGGAAATTCCCACACCCAATACGTGAACATGTATTGGGTGTGTGTGTGTGTGTGGGGGGGGGGGGGGTCCTTTTAAGTTGAGGCATTCATTCCGAATGGTTAAGTTAAAGGTTAAGGTTAAGGATAGGATTAAAACCAAGTGTCTACCACTGGGACTAAACACACAACCTTCTGATTCAGAGTCATGGGATTATGCCTATCCACCACCACTGTTCACATTGCCATAGCAATACCCAAGGTTACTTGATGGAAATAGCGCTCACTGTTGCCCATAGTGGACGATTTTGAAGGCGTTTCTCGACGTCCTCGGGACATGGACAGATGTCCAATTTCAAAGTCAATATTGAGCATTCTGCTTGCCATAACCATCGTGTACACATTTATATGGTAATTGTGCCAGACCTATACGAACGGAGGGTGCTGTATGGAGGGAAAGCTCAATCCTAACCTGCCGCTCTCATTCAATAGGCCACTGATCATGTCAATAGTAGGGACTAAATCCCACCCCTCTGTGACCAGGACCAAACTAATCCTAAACCTAAACCCTAATCCTCAACCCTCTAAACTTTCTGTCAAATTGGTTGTTGATTATATAGACAACCATTTTCAGGGCTTGCCATACATTTTGAAGTAGACTCGGCCACTCAGGAACATTCAGTGTCTTCTTGGTAAGCAACTCCAATGTAGATTTAGCCTTGTGTTTTAGGTTATTGTCCTGCTGAAAGTAAATTATTCTCCCAGTGTCTGGTGGAACGCAGACTGAACCAGGTTTTCCTCTAAGATTTTGCCTGGGCTTAGCTCCATTAGTTAAATTTTTTCATCCTGAAAAACTCCCCAATCCTTAACGATTACAAGCATACCCATAACATGTTGCAGTCTATGCTTGAAAATATGGAGAGCGGTACTCAGTAATGTGTTCTATTGGATTAGCCTCAAACATAACACTTTGTATTCAGGACAAAAAGTTAATTTCTTTGCCACATTTTTAGCAGTATTACTTTAGTGCCTTGTTGCAAACAGGATGCATATTTTAGAATATTTTTTTATCCTGTACAAGCTTCCTTCTTTTCACTCTGTCAATTAGGTTACTATTATGGAGTAAGTACAATGTTGTTGATTCGTCCTCAGTTTTCTCCTATTACATCCATTAAACTCTGCAACTGTTTTAAAGTCACTATTGGCCGCATGGTGAAATCCCTGAGCGGTTTCCTTCTTCTCTTGGCAACCAAGTTATCTTTGTAGTAACTGGGTGTACTGATACACCATCTAAAGTGTAATTAGTTACATCACCATGCTCAAAGGGATATTCAATGTCTGCTTTTTTGTTTTGTTTTACCCATCTAGCAATAGGTATCCTTCTTTGTGATGCATTGGAAAACCTCCGTGGTCTTTGTGGTTGAATCTGTGTTTGAAATTCACTGCTCGACTGAGGGACCTTACAGATAATTCTATATGTGGGGTACAGAGATGAGGTAGTCATTCAAAAATCATGTTTTAATGTACACAGACTGAGTCCATGCAACATATGTGACTTGTTAAAAAACTTCTTATGGCTGCAGGGGCAGTATTGAGTAGCTTGGATGAAAAGTGCCCAGAGGTGCCCAGAGTAAACGACCTGCTCCTCAGTCCCAGTTGCTAATATATGCATATTATTATTAGTATTGGATAGAAACCACTTTGAAGTTTCTAAAACTGTTTGAATGATGTCTGTGAGTATAACATAACTCATATGGCAGGCAAAAACCTGAGAAGATATCCAAACAGGAAGTGGGAAATCTGAGGTTGGTCGATTTTCAACCCAGCCCCTATTGAATACACAGTGGGATATTGGTTATGTTGCACGTCCTAAGGCTACCACTAGATGTCAACCGTCTTTAGAAACTTGTTTGAGGAGTCTACTGTGAGTGGGGGCTCATAAGAGCTGTTTGAGCCAGGTGTCTGGCAGATTGCCACAGGCTCTGAGGCGCGGTCACAAGAGAGTTAGCTCTCGTTCCATTGCTTTTCTACAGACATAGGAATTCTCCGGTTGGAATATTATTGAAGTGTTATGTTAAAAACATCCTAAAGATTGATTCCATACATCGTTTGACATGTTTCTGCAGACAGTAACGGAACTTGTTGACATTTCGTCTTCAACTAGGGAACACGCTTCATGACTTTGGATTTGTTTACCAAATGTGCTAACAAAAGTAGCTCTTTGGACATAAATGATGGACATTATCGAACTAAATCAAACATTTAATGTGGAACTGGGATTCCTGGAAGTGCATTCTGATGAAGATCATCAAAGGTAAGTGAATATTTATAATGCTATTTACGACTAATCTTAACTACCCAATATGGCGGATATCTTTTTGGCTGCTTTGTTGTCTGAAAGCTGTACTCAGATTATTGCATGGTTTGCTTTTTCCGTAAAGTCTTTTTGAAATCTGACACGGTGGTTGCATTAAGGTGAAGTGTATCTATATTTCCATGTCTAACAATTGTATTTTCATCGACATTTATAATGAGTATTTCTGTAAAATGATGTGGCTCTCTGCAATATCACCGGATGTTTTTGGAACTAGTGAACATAACGCGCCAATGTATACTGAGATTTTTTTTATATAAATATGCACTTTATCGAACAAAACATATATGTATTGTGTAACATGAAGTCCTATGAGTGTCATCTGAGGAAGATCATCAAAGGTTAGTGATTCATTGTATCTCTATTTGTGCTTTTTGTGACCCCTCTCTTTGGCTGGAAAAATGGCAGAATTTTTCTGTGACTTGGTGGTGACCTAACATAATTGTTTGTGGTGCTTTCGCTGTAAAGCCTATTTGAAATGGGACACTTTGATGGGATTAACAACAAGATTATGTTTAAAATGGTATAAGATACATGTATGTTTGTGGAATTTTAATTATGAGATTTCTGTTATTTGAATTTGGCGCTCTGCCCTTTCACTGGCTGTTGTCATATCAATCCCGTTAACGGGATTGCAGCCCTAAGAAGTTTTTAAGCAAATGTGTACTACTGAACATATTCTGGCTTGCCATAACAAAAGGGATTGAATACATACTGACTCAAGACATTTCAGCTTTTCATTTTTAATTAAAACAAACAAACAATAATAACAACGTTCCACCTTGACATTATGGGGTATTGTGTGACAACAAATGACAACAAATCTCAATTTAACACAACAAAATCTGGAAAAAAGTCAAGGGGCGTGAATACTTTCTGAAGGCAATGTATACTAAATGGTTCGGTAAAAACAGGCCCCGGGGAAATGGAGCACTGGAGTGCTCTTCTCTTCTGCCAATGGAACACTTTGTTCCTGTACAACATAAACATTCTGATTTATCTCAAAAGCCCTCCTTCACTCCAAGTCCCTCTCTCTTCATCCTCTTCTGTGGGTGTATGTCTGTCACACATACACCCACACACTAACAGGTCTGTCACACATACACCCACACACTAACAGGTCTGTCACACATACACCCACACACTAACAGGTCTGTCACACATACACCCACACACTAACAGGTCTGTCACACATACACCCACACACTAACAGGTCTGTCACACAAACACTCACACACTAACAGGTCTGTCACACATACACCCACACACTAACAGGTCTGTCACACATACACCCACACACTAACAGGTCTGTCACACATACACCCACACACTAACAGGTCTGTCACACATACACCCACACACTAACAGGTCTGTCACACATACACCCACACACTAACAGGTCTGTCACACATACACCCACACACTAACAGGTCTGTCACACATACACCCACACACTAACAGGTCTGTCACACATACACCCACACACTAACAGGTCTGTCACACATACACCCACACACTAACAGGCCTGTCACACATACACCCACACACAAACAGGTCTGTCACACATACACCCACACACTAACAGGTCTGTCACACATACACCCACACACTAACAGGTCTGTCACACATACACCCACACACTAACAGGTCTGTCACACATACACCCACACACTAACAGGTCTGTCACACATACACCCACACACTAACAGGTCTGTCACACATACACCCACACACTAACAGGTCTGTCACACATACACCCACACACTAACAGGCCTGTCACACATACACCCACACACTAACAGGTCTGTCACACATACACCCACACACTAACAGGTCTGTCACACAAACACTCACAAATCTGAGTGAGGGGGCTAAGCACAGAAGGGGGGGGGTGAGAGAGAGAGAGAGAGAGAGAGAGAGAGAGAGAGAGAGAGAGAGAGAGAGCAAAACAGTGCCCATGATGCAGAGCCAAGAATATTACACACTTTAGCTCAGGATACTTGGAACAGACAAGCCAAAATACTTTCTTTCTCTTTCTTTCCTCCCGCTCCCCTGTGTGACTTCCCTTTAATTCCCTTTCTCCCAAGACAGGAGTTTGATGGTTTCCGCTGATTCCGCCATCACAGGCAGACTGACAGTTGACATTCTCTCTTCTTTAATACCTGTCTTGTACATTTCTTTCTCTTTCCCTTCCTTAGATGGTCAAAGTATTGTCAGAGACGGAAGTAGGGGGAGAGAGGGGGTGATGTAGCGCTGAGGCCTTTCATACTCTTCAACCATCCCTGTGATTTCAAAGGGAGAGAGGGGAGTAGGGAGGAGAGGCTGGAGGGAAGGAGGGGGAGAGGAGAGTAGGGAGGAGAGGGAGAGAGGGGAGGAGGGAGTAGAGGCAGGAGGGAAGGAGGGAGAGAGGGGAGGAGGGACGGGAGACGGTTTGGCAGGCCGAGATTTCCTTGTCCCACCGCGTTGTAGCCACTCCTGTGGTGGGCCGGGTGCATGCACACTGACACGGTCGCCAGGTGTACAGTGTTTCCTTTGACACGTTGGTGCGGTTTCCTCCAACACGGATGCACAGCTATCGACCTTCGCCTCTCCCGAGTCCATACGGGAGTTGCAGCGATGGGACAAGACTGTAACTTGGCAAAAGCAATCTCCCCCTTGGCAAAGACAATCTCCCCCCTTGGTAAAGTCAATCTCCCCCTTGGTAAAGGCAATCTCCCCCTTCGCAAAGGCAATCTCCCCCTTGGCAAAGGCAATCTCCCCCCTTGGCAAAGGCAATCTCCCTCCTTGGCAAAGATAATCGCCCTCCTTGGCAACGGCAATCTCCCTCCTTGGCAAAGGTAATCTCCCTCCTTGGCAAAGATAATCTCCCTCCTTGGCAAAGGCAATCTCCCTCCTTGGCAAAGGCAATCTCCCTCCTTGGCAAAGGCAATCTCCAGCAGGTGAGCTGCACATCATTGGGTGAGTCAGTGAAACTGGAAAGCTTTATTAGGACTATAATTTCCTCTTCAAATTGTACAATATGTGTCTCCACACACCAAGGCCTGGCTATAGATGGATTCAAGATGAGGTTGTTTTTCTTCATCTCATATTCTCA
The DNA here is from genome assembly GCF_034236695.1 of Oncorhynchus nerka. Classification (NCBI taxonomy): domain Eukaryota; kingdom Metazoa; phylum Chordata; class Actinopteri; order Salmoniformes; family Salmonidae; genus Oncorhynchus; species Oncorhynchus nerka. The sequence goes on from NC_088410.1 coordinate 71,365,999, forward strand.
ATTTGTCAGTGTCAAAGTAACCTGTAATTTGTCTCATTTGTGCGGTATTACAAAAGATTCTGCCGAAGTCTCCGGTCATTAATAATGAAGTAGAATTACATGAAAGGCGTTTGTAAAACTTTTCCTGGACCTTAGGATACAAACAATGGTCCCCATGTGTGTAACTTCTGTAAGCGCCTCTCCTCTCCTTCTCTGCTCTATACCACTACGTACATGTGATCATATGCTTGCACTGCTTTATTATACTGGTGCCATTTTGCTGGTCCTGCGTTCCGGTACCACGGAGCTCCCCAGGCCACCCCCTCTTGTGATCACTTTTTGTTCCGGTACCACGGAGCTCCCCAGGCCACCCCCTCTTGTGATCACTTTTTGTTCCGGTACCACGGAGCTCCCCAGGCCAGCCCCTCTTGTGATCACTTTTTGTTCCGGTACCACGGAGCTCCCCAGGCCACCCCCTCTTGTGATCACTTTTTGTTCCGGTACCACGGAGCTCCCCAGGCCACCCCCTCTTGTGATCACTTTTTGTTCCGGTACCACGGAGCTCCCCAGGCCACCCCCTCTTGTGATCACTTTTTGTCCCGGCACCTCCTGATTTACAAAGGAAGCAGTGAACACAGGTCTAGACTCTATATCATGACCTAGAAGATGATGAATATTAAGCTACAGTAGCAAGAAAAAGTATTTGGAATTACCTTATCAATGAGACTAGATTGGAGATTTTGGTTAGAGCTGCCCTGCCCCATAAAATACACCCACAAAATTTGAGTTGGCTTTTCACAAGAAGCATTGCCTGAACCATGCCTTGAACAAAATAGATCTCAGAAGACCTAAGATTAAGAATGGTTGCCTTGCGTAAAGATGGAAAGGGTTACAAAATCATCTCTAAAAGTCAGTCCACGGTAAGGCAAATTGCCTGTAAATGGAGAAATTTCAGCCCTGTTGCTTCTCTCCCTGAGAGTGGCCGTCCTGCAAAGATGACTGCATGAGCACAGAGCAGAATGTTCAATGAGGTTAAGAAGAATCCTAGAGTGTCAGCTAAAGACTTGCAGAAATCTTTTTTTTCAGACTGTGTTTGTCTATTGTTGTGACTTCGATAAAGATCAGATAACATTTTATGACCAATTTATGCAGAAATCCAGGTAATTCTAAAGGGTTCACATACATTTTCTTCCCACTGTATATTATGGAGTTAATATTTAAGAGCATTGAAGATAAATCATAATCAATAAAACAATGTATTGAACTAACTACCAGATTTACATCAATCATCAACATCTATGATCAGCTAAAATCAGCTATCCTCTTTCCCCAATGTAAATCATGTGTATAGGAGGCACTGTAACTAAAGTAGCTTGCTTTACAATTTGTGATGAGTGAGTGTGTTATAGAAATAAATAGGTGCGGTACACACACACACATGTTTATCAGTTGATGCCTTGAGTCAGCAAACAGGACAACAGTTCAGATTCTCGGCTGGTAGTTTCACAGTGATGAGCTTAATATGAAGTCCTTATCAAGGTCAGGGGAGATGGGGGGGAGGGGAAGGTTTGCCTGGGACTTTGGCAACACCAGTTCCACTTACCCACCTGCTGTGATGCTCGTCGTATAACGGATGCGTAATACTGTACAGCTCTCTCTCTCTCTCGCTCTCTCTCTCTCCCTCAGCCCCTCCTTTCCTGGCCCTCTCCTTTTACTCTCTCTCCCTCTCTCTCTCTCTCTCTCTCTCTCTCTCTCTCTCTCTCTCTCTCTCTCTCTCCCTTACCCCCTCCTTTAATGGCCCTCTCCTTTTACTCTCTCTCTCTCTCTCTCTCTCTCTCTCTCTCTCGCTCTCTCCTCTCTCCCTCAACCCCTCCTTTCCTGGCCCTCTCCTTTTACTCTCTCTCTCTCGCTGTCTCTCGCTCTCTCTCTCTCCCTCACCCCCTCTTTCCCTGGCCCTCTCCTTTTACTCTCTCTCTCTCTCTCTCTCTCTCTCTCTCTCTCTCTCGCTCTCTCTCTCTCCCTCACCCCCTCCTTTCCTGGCCCTCTCCTTTTACTCTCTCTCTCTCTCTCTCTCTCTCTCTCTCTCTCTCGCTCTCTCTCTCGCTCTCTCTCTCTCCCTCACCCCCTCCTTTCCTGGCCCTCTCCTTTTACTCTCTATCTCTCTCTCGCACCCCTCCTTTCCTGGCCCTCTCCTTTTACTCTCTCTCTCTCTCTCTCTCTCTCTCTCTCCCCCACCCCCTCCTTTCCTGGCCCTCTCCTTTTACTCTCTCTCTCTCTCTCTCTCTCTCTCTCTCCCTGCACCCCCTCCTTTCCTGGCCCTCTCCTTTTACTCTCTCTCTCTCTCTCTCTCTCTCTCTCGCTCTCCCTCACCCCCTCTTTCCCTGGCCCTCTCCTTTTACTCTCTCTCTCTCTCTCTCTCTCTCTCTCTCTCTCTCCCTCACCCCCTCCTTCCCTGGCCCTCTCCTTTTACTCTCTCTCTCTCTCTCTCTCTCTCCCTCACCCCCTCCTTCCATGGCCCTCTCCTTTTACTCTCTCCTCTCACACGTGTGAGGATTTCTGTGATGTGAGACACAGCCGCTGTAATCTAATTTGTCCATGTGGAAAAACAATACAAGATAGAAAAATAGTTAATGCCGGCTATTTTGTATACATGTCAAATCGTATGAGTGTAAGGATAAATTGGGGCCATTTGTGCAGAAGAATGAGGAGAAGAATGAGAGGAAAGGAGGAATGCACAGAGGCATTGAATCCTGTTTGCTTGTATACACAAAGCCCTCCGGGTTATTTGGGGTGATGGGTTTTTACGTAACACACGCACTCACACATGTTAATGAGATTCATATGGAATTTCAAAGCATAAAACCTTTTTCTTAATAAATCGTCCCCAACTTAACACTCTGGTTTTACTAGTCAAATCTACCTGTCTGTCCAATAACAGAGGGGACCGAGTTACATCTCAATTTCATGAGAGGGGAAATGTAAAATACATTTCCACCCATATGTTCATCTCATTCACTGTACAGGAGGTTTGAGGTTCAGGTTTATAACTCCAACAGTCTGAAGAGAATCCATCCTATTACATCTGGAGGGAGACATTATGTCCGTCAGATACACACTGATGGGAAGTTTACAACTCAAGCCAGACGTGCACAACTCTCAGGGCTGCTGTATTGCTAGTTTGGTTCCTGCATATAGATACATATATATTTTTACATTTTTAGTTAGTTAGCAGACACTCTTTTCCAGAGCATCTTACAGGAGAAATTAGGGTGCCTTGCGCAAGGGCACATTGACAGATTTTTAACCTAGTCGGCGTGGGGATTCAAACCACCTTTCAGTTACTGGCCCAACACTCTTAACTGCTGGGCTACCTGCCGCCCCAAAGCACTTTGTGATCCATTACTTTACCAGGCTACTCAGTATTGAGAAGGAACACCAGCAGACAACATGACCCTAGAGGACTTAAACAGCCCTGGGTATGTTTTCCTTATGGATTTGTGGTGGAGACCTGCTCAGATGCTGTCTGAGGGTAACGTTCAAACGTTGAAATGAAATTGTCAGCTTTAAAGTTAAGAAAAATCCCAAAAGGTTTTATTTGTTTTATTTTATTTGATGTAAATGCAAAAGTCAACAGCATAGTGGGTCAATATCCACGACAACTAAGAGTGTTGAAGCACGAGGCTCAACTTCTCTCCTGCTTTGGTGCCCTGACTACAACGTTATGAACAGCGTGAAGCGAACCTGTGCACATGCGCAGATACTGTGTGTGACTGTGTGAAGTCTTGCATCTCGCTCATCTCAATAGCATATTCATTGATGATAGCACTGCTTTACTGAAGCTGCGGGACATTGCAAGCCAAGATATTGCTATAGAGCATTCCATTGTGAGATGCAGCTTTTGATTGCCGACAGATAGGCCTAGTGCACGGTTCTGACTGTATGCATGGTGGCCAACCTGCCTACACTGCATAGGAAAGTATTCAGACCTCTTGACCTTTTAAACATTTTGTTACGTTACAGCCTTAAAATATATACAAATAATACAATATATTATTATTTTCCCTCATCAATCTACACACAATACCCCATAATGACAAAGCGAAAGCAGGTTTTTAGACTATATTAAATCTATATTAAGACCCTTTGCTAATAGACTCGAAATTGAGCTCAGGTGCATTCTGTTTCCATTGATCATCCTTGAGATGTTTCTACAACTTGATTGCAGTCCAAATTCAATTGATTGGACATGATTTGGAAAGGCACACACCTGTCTATATAAGGCCCCACAGTTGACAATGTATGTCAGAGCAAAACCAAAGTCATGAGGTTAAAGGAATTGTCCTTAGAGCTCCGAGACAGGATTGTGTCAAGGCACAGATCTGGGGAAGGGTACCCAAAAATGTCTGCAGCATTGAAGGTCCCCAAGAACATAGTGGCCTCCATCATTCTTAAATGAAAGAAGTTTGTATCCACCAAGACTCTTCCTAGAGCTGGCCACCTGGCCAAACTGAGAAATTGGGGGAGAAGGGCCTTGTTCAGGGAGGTGACCAAGAACCTGATGGTCACTCTGACAGAGCTCCAGAGTTCCTTGTCCTTCCAGAAAGACAACCATCTCTGCAGTACTCCACCAATAAGGCCTTTATGGTAGAGTGGACAGACGAAAGCCACTCCTCAGTAAAAGGCACATGGCAGGCCACTTGGAGTTTGCCAAAAGTCCCCTAAAGGACTCTTAGACCATGAGCAACAAGATTCTGTGGTCTGATGAAATCAAGATTGAAGCCTTTGACATGAATGCCAAGTGTCACGTCTGGAGGAAACCTGGTACCATCTCTGTCAACATATCAAAGCTGCAGGCTAAAGTTAAATCTAGACTTGGTTTCCTCTATCGAAATCGCTCCTCTTTCACCCCAGCTGCCAAACTAACCCTGATTCAGATGACCATCCTACCCATGCTAGATTACGGAGACATAATTTATAGATTGGCAGGTAAGGGTGCTCTCTAGTGGCTAGATGTTCTTTACCATTCGGCCATCAGATTTGCCACCAATGCTCCTTATAGGATACTGGACTCCATACTCCTCTGTAAACTGGTTATCTCTTTATACCCGTCGCAAGACCCACTGGTTGATGCTTAGGCCTCACTCTCCCCTTCCTGAGATACCTACTGCAGCCCCTCATCCTCCACATACAACACCCGTTCTGCCAGTCACATTCTGTTGAAGGTCCCCAAAGCACACACATCCCTGGGTCGCTCCTCTTTTCAGTTTGCTGCAGCTAGCGACTGGAACGAGCTGCAACAAACACTCAAACTGTACAGTTTTATCTCAATCTCTTCATTCAAAGACTCAATCACGGACACTCTTACTGACAGTTGTGGCTACTTTGTGTGATGTATTGTTGTCTCAACCTTCTTGACCTTTGTGCTGTTGACTGTGCCCAATAATGTTTGTACCATGTTGTGTTGCTACCATGTTGTTGTTATGTTGCTGCTATGTTGTTGTCTTAGGTCTCTCTTTATGAAGTATTATGATGTCTCTCTTGTTGTAATGTGTGTTTTGTCCTGTATTTATATTTGATTTATTTATTTAATTTAATTTGAGACTTTCTCAATTGTATTATTGACTGTATGTTTGCTTATTCCATGTGTAACTCTGTGTTGTTGTTTGTGTCACACTGCTTTGCTTAATCTTGGCCAGATCACAGTCGTAAATGAGAACTTGTTCTCAACTATCTTACCTGGTTAAATAAAGGTGATTTTTATTTATTTATCCCAGGCCCTTGTCACCGCAGGAGGCCTTTTGCCTTTTGGTAGGCCGTCATTGTAAATAAGAATTGGTTCTTAACTGACTTGTCTAGTTAAATATACTGTATTTATATACTGATATACTGTATACGTTGCCCCTCACCTCTCTCTCTCCGTCCTTCGCAAGCTCACTATACAATATTCAAGTGTTTGTGTTCTCAGAAGTACGACAACTAATCAGTCTCTTCCATCCAAACATGCTGAATCTTAGGAGTAGATTCCTAGCGGAAATGGGAGTTGACACCTGGAGTCGACGTGCAAGGAGTCGCGGAAATAATTGTTTTGGAGTCTATTCTCCACCACTACTGTACGTCATCATTGTTAACAATTGGGAAAATGGGAGAGAAAGGAAAGCGACAGCAGCGAAGTCCTGTATGGCAAAACTTTGAGAAGGATATGCAAACTGTGCGAGGTGGTATTGAGGTACAGTAATATAGTACAGGTGCAATGCTTAACCATCTAAAATGAATGCACCATGAGGCCCAAAACATTTAATGATTTTTTTCTTATCATTTTAACGGAAAAAACATCAAAAATGTCTGTTTAAACATTAAGACCATTTTTCAAATTGGCACATCCCGTGTGTGTGTGTGTGTGTGTGTGTGTGTGTGTGCCAGTGTGTGTGTTAGTCATGTCTGATAAGGATTGTCCAGTGTGTGTGAGATTGCTCTGAAGTCCCTGGACTGGGGTTAATAATGACTTTAAAAGAGATGGACACAGAGAATGAACAGACAGAGATTTATCAGTCTAATGGAGAAAGGGAGCGAGTAGGAGAGGTGTCAGCCCTGGGTATTGGTGGTATGAGTAGAAGGAGGAGAGGAGAGAGGTCTCAGGGGAGAAGAAATAGGTAAGAAAGTGAGATGGGGAGAGAAGAGCTAGGGGAATAACTGACCTCTTTCTACCTCACATCAAAAGGAGGAGTGTAAGAGAGAGAGAGACAAATAGAGAGAGAGGGAGAGAGAGAGAGAGAGAAAGGGGGGGGTTGTGTGGAGTTAGTCATCAATGAGAAAGATTACTACTACACACGTTTACTCTTCTCTTTCACTTTCTCTCACTCTAGATGCCTCTCACGATCACTTTCTCTAGCCTATTTCTCTATCTGAAGAGGTCGCTCTCTCTCTCGCTCTCTCTCTCGCTCTGAGGAGGTCCCTCCTTCTCATTTTCTCCCCTCTCCCCTCTCTCTGCCATCCGTCCATGGGATGTGTTTAAGCCAATCCCCTAATAAAGGATGCGCCCATACATATTCATGTAACAATTCTGGTAATTAGTGAGCACCCCTCCCCACCTGACACACAGCCCTCATGCATATGCATGTCCTTGGTCCGGCAAACAAAGACAGTGGCAGCGGAGGGCATTCTCCATTAACACACGCAGCCACGTGTGATGGCACAGATAGCAGCCTTGCCACTCTCTCTCTCTCACACACGCACACGCAGGCACACACACGCACACACACACACGCACACACGCACACACAGGCACACACACACACACACACACACACACACACACACACACACACACACACACACACACACACACACACACACACACACACACACACGCATACGCAGGCACACACACACTCCGTACAGCCAGAAGGGAGAAGGGGATAGAGGGAAAGGATCTCTTTGGCTTTTTTCTTTCCTCTGAGCTGAAACACAACCCTAAACACACACACACACACACACACACACACACACACACACACACACACACACACACACACACACACACACACACACACACACACACACACACACACACACACACACACACACACACACACACACACACACACACACACACACACACACACATTCACAGAGAGCACACTGACACGTATTTTGACAGTGAAATACAGCTGATTCCCCCTCACTATGGTCCAGCAGGTTATTGTGGTAGACACATGGTTTAAAGTGGCATCGGGTTCTGTGTCCTTTCTTGGTGCAGTGTTTCCAGTAGATTATTTGGGGAAAGTTGGGTGCACGGGGGAACGTCCCCCCCCTTCCCAAATCAAATGATGACGACACCATCTATCTATAAAAATATATGTCAAACTTTAAGTGTAAATGTTCAGCAATCAGAAATGTGTATGCTTGCATTGGTGTGTAAGTGCATTTAAGTGCGTGCATGTGCGTGTGCGTGCATGCGTGTGTGTGCGTGTGTGTGTGTGTGCGTGTGTGTGTCTGTATGCATGCATGTGTGTGTCTGAGTGTGTATGTGCGTGCATGTGTGTGAGACAGGGAGTGACCCCAAACAATTCCTGACTTTAAACAGAAAAAGACAGATCTCAGTTTAAAGTAGCCAACAATGCCAGAGGGAGGATAAGGAGAGAGATGGAGAGAGGGGAAAGAAGGACATGTCTCTCTCTTATTTCTGTCTTAATTAATAAAGAAATAATGCAGAGTAAGGGAGAGAGGGAGGGACGAGGGAGGTAAGGAGAGGAGGGAGGGATGAGGGAGGTAAGGGGAGGAGAGAGGGAGCGACGAGGGAGGTAAGGAGAGGAGGGAGGGATGAGGGAGGTAAGGGGAGGAGAGGGAGGGACGAGGGACGAGGGAGGTAAGGAGAGGAGGGAGGGACGAGGGAGGTAAGGAGAGGAGGGATAGACGAGGGAGGTAAGGAGAGGAGAGAGGGAGGGACGACGGAGGTAAGGAGAGGAGGGAGGGACAAGGGAGGTAAGGAGAGGAGGGACAGACGAGGGAGGTAAGGAGAGAAGAGAGGGATGGACGAGGGAGGTAAGGAGAGGAGGGAGGGAGGGATGAGGGAGGTAAGGAGAGAAGAGAGGGAGGGACGAGGGAGGTAAGGAGAGGAGGGAGGGAGGGACGAGGGGGTAAGGAGAGGAGGGAGGGACGAGGGAGGTAAGGAGAGGAGAGACAGACGAGGGAGGTAAGGAGAGGAGAGAGGGAGGGACGAGGGAGGTAAGGAGAGGAGAGAGGGAGGGAGGGACGAGGGAGGTAAGGAGAGGAGGGAGGGACGAGGGAGGTAAGGAGAGGAGAGGGGGAGGGATGAGGGAGGTAAGGAGAGGAGAGAGGGAGGGACGAGGGAGGTAAGGAGAGGAGAGAGGGAGGGACGAGGGAGGTAAGGAGAGGAGAGCGGGAGGGACGAGGGAGCTAAGGAGAGGAGAGAGGGAGGGACGAGGGAGGTAAGGAGAGGAGGGAGGGACGAGGGAGGCAAGGAGAGGAGGGACAGACGAGGGAGGTAAGGAGAGGAGAGAGGGAGGGATGAGGGAGGTAAGGAGAGGAGAGGGGGAGGGACGAGGGAGGTAAGGAGAGGAGGGAGGGACAAGGGAGGTAAGGAGAGGAGGGAGGGACGAGGGAGGTAAGGAGAGGAGAGAGAGAAAAAGGAGGGAAAAATAAAACAAGTTTAATGATGATGATGATAATGAAGGTTGTCACACACACTATGTAAAGTGTCACTCTGATGCCTGCTGTGTGTATGTGTGTATGTGTTAATGTGTGTGTGTGTGTGTGTGTGCATGCTTGCGTGTTTCTTTGCCTTGCGTGTTTCTTTGCCTTGCGTGTTTCTTTGCCTGTGCGTGTGCGTCACTCTGAAGAAATCTTGCCCTCAGGCTCCTAGCCTCACCCTAAAACCCTACACCTGACTCACAGACAGACAGGGAGACAGACAGACAGACAGAGAGTATATGTTGCACAGTGTGTGTCTATTCAAGGAAGTGCCCTGTGTCTGACACATTCAGACAGAGGAAAGGAAAGGAAAGTGTCAATCTCAAACTCACCTTTCATCTCTTCTGTCTTTTCAAAACTTTGGGAGACAGAAGGAGGGAAGGTAGAAAAGAAGAGAGGATGGAGGAGAGGGTGGACAGACAGGGATTAGGAGTGGATATTCATCACACACACACACACACACACACACACACACACACACACACACACACACACACACACACACACACACACACACACACACACACACAGCCCTTTGACCAGGCATATCACCTGGCTCTATTTAAATATGTAATCTTAGTGCTCTATAGGCAGTATTGTACTCCTCTCCTAGAGATTAAACCTCAGGTCATTACAGCTTCATAAAGCACCATTCTTCTCTTAGGATTCACCTCATAACTTCCCCCTGATGAGTCTGGCCTGCACCGCAAACACACACACAAACACACACACATACACGAAAGCAGGCACACACACATGTACGCTCACACTGAATTGGGTTTTATTCAACAGGTGAAAGGATGGCCATTGGGCAAAGACAATACCAGCCCCATTCCTCATTCTGGAGAGAAAGGAGCCGGCAGTAGGGAACGGAAAGAGACAGGAATAATAGGCCATCAGGACAGGAGCGCCGTGCCAGAGACAAACGGATTCATCCCTGTTTTGGAGAAAGAGAAAGAAAGGCAGATGCTGATGAATGAAATGAACTGAAGCTGTAATGTTCTCTGTAAGCCTCCTCTCTCTATTCCTCCCTTTCTCTTTCTCACTCTCTGATCATGAGTCTCAACTTCCTGGACTAAGGTGCCAGTTGTCCCTAAACACAGATCTAGAATCAGATAACAGATAGCCCTAACCATTAGAGAGATGAAACTTCTACTATGAGCCAGGAAACAGAAGAGCCACCTCCCTCTACCTGCTCTGACAGTGCTCAGTAGAAATACAGATAGGCCTGATCTATGGGTGTCATGATGACAAGGCAGGAGAACAGAGAGCAAAAACATGCATCATCATTATTCCCACACGCTCACACATACACACACATAAACACATACAGACACACACGCTCACACACACAGACACAGACACAGACACAGACACACACGCTCACACATACACACACACAGACACACACACAGACACACACGCTCACACACACACAGACACAGACACACACACATAAACACATACAGACACACACGCTCACACACACACACACAGACACAGACACACACGCTCACACATACACACACAAACACAGACACACACACAGACACACACGCTTACACACACACAGACACAGACACACACGCTCACACATACACACATACAGACACACATATTCACACATACACACATACAGACACACACGCTCACACACACGCTCACCCATACACACACACAGACACACATGCTCACACACACGCAGACACAG